>NC_034590.1:29631260-29632822 GCF_900095145.1 Mus pahari | reverse complement strand
AAAAAAAAAAAAAAAAAAAAACCCAAAGAATAGAAACACAGCCTAGCACAAATGCCCAGGACTCCCTGTAGGGCATCACTAGTCATGACAAGAGGCTCCAAAAGTCAGGCCAGCCACCAAGAAAGCCTGAAGTATCCAGTTACCCTGTCTGTGTTTCCATAGGACTTGATAGAAACACTGAAGAAAGTCAGGTTGCCCATGACACTAGTTCTAATAATGCTACTAGATGGCATGCCAGATTATTTTGCTGACTGTAGCTCTGCACCTACTCAGTTTTACATCTATTCAATATCATTTGGAAAAAATTTCTAATTCTTAATGAGTGAGCCATTAATGAGTTCTTAAAAGGTTTGTATCCAATAGAATTGAAGCTTGAGGCTATATCATGGAGCTCTTCAGGTCACTGGGACTGTGTATTTATGTCCACTCCCAAAAAACAGAAGCAAAATGGAACAGCAGCATTGGTTCAGGGCACTTAAAATACAGTCAGGAGGCCACTGTTCAGTAAGTCACTAACGTATTCTACTGAAAAGGACTGTGTACAGGCCAACTCTGGTGAAGGCTGGCCTGCACACAGTCCAGGCCAGGGCTTTGACATGGTTAAACTTTGCCAATTAGCACCATGGAAACCTTTCCCCAACTCCTCTCAGCTTGAGATCACACCATAGCTCTTTTCCCAGCAACAATATGATTCCTAACAATTAATGTGACTATTAGCCTCCTGGGGGTTTAAAGAAATAAATGAAACTACCAGTCTGTAAATCTCAGAACATATTTTAAAGATCAATTGAATCTCTGTTGTCCAGGATTGCAACCCTAATGAGATTCAAAGTGAATGTAATTTTCTTTATTCTTAGCTTTCCTTTCATCTTCATTCAACATTTTTAAGGGATAAGTTTTAGGAATACACAAGGCATGGCTGTCAGTTTATAAGCACACTGGGGCTCTCGGGTTACTTACTCCTCTGGGCCAGTTAGCTTGTTGGCAAAACAGGCCACAGGTAGAAAATAAACCAAGTAATGCAGTAAAGATATCAAAACTGCCCTCTTCTTTGTTTTTTTTACTGTGATTTGGGTTAAAATAGAATCCTAAGGCATCCAACTCATCCATGTCCACCAGTTTACATCAGCAATATCTACTTCTCGTCATCTAAGAGAGCTGCAGCAGTGGCAACACCAGCAACTTCATTTAACTGTGGTCACTAATTTCTAGATGGGGAACCAAGGCCTAATGAAGGGCAACTCACTAAATAAACTAGCTAAACAACTTCAGCAAAGTAGCTAGATATAAAACTAACTCAAACAAATCAGTGGCCTTCCTCTACTCAATAGATAAACAGGCTGAGATATAAATTAGGGAAACAACACCATTCACAATAGTAATAAATAATACAAAATACCTTGGTGTGATCTAACTAAGCAAAGTGGAAGGTCTGTATGAAAATAACTTCAAGTCCCTGAAGAAAAAAAATTGAAGATCTCAGAAGATGGAAAGATCTCCCATTCTCATGGATTGGCAGGATTAATATAGTAAAAATGGTCATCTTGCTGAAAGCAATCTAC
>NC_034590.1:29627857-29629305 GCF_900095145.1 Mus pahari | reverse complement strand
AGTCATCAGGGAAATGCAAATCAAAACAACCCTGAGATTCCACCTCATAGCAGTCAGAATGGCTAAGATCAAAAACTCAGGTAACAGCAGATGCTGGCTAGGAAGTAGAAAAAGCGGAACACTCCTCCACTGCTGGTGGGGTTGCAAGCTGTTACAATAATTCGGGAAATTAGTTTGGCAGTTCCTCAGAAAATTGGACATGGTACTATTAAGGACCCAGCTATACTACTCCTCGGCATATAACCAGAATATGCTGTAATATATAATAAGCACACAGGCTCCACTATGTTCATAGCAGCCTTATTTATAATAGCCAGAAGCTGGAAAGAACCCAGATGTCCCTCAACAAAGGACTGGATACAGAAAATGTGGTACATTTACACAGTGGAACACTATTCAGCTATTAAAAACAATGAATTCATGAAATTCCTGTGCAAATGAATGGAACTAGAAAATATCATCCTGAGTGAGATAACCCAATAACAAGAGAACACAGATGATAAGTGGATATTAGCCCAGAAGCTCAGAATACCCAATACACAATTCACAGACCACAAGAAGCTCAAAAAAAAGGAAGACCAAAGTGTGGATACTTCAGTCCTTCTTAGAAGGCGGAACAAAATACCCATGGGAGGAGATACAGAGACAAGTGTGGAGCAGAGACTGAAGGAAAGGCCATCCAGAGACTGCCCCTCCTGGGGATCCATCCCATATACAGTTACCAAACCCAGACATTATTGTGGATGCCAACAAGTGCTTGCTGACAGGAGCCTGATATTGCTGTCTCTTGAGAGGCTCTGCCAGTTCCTGACAAGTACAGAGGTAGATGTTCTCAGCCAACCATTGGACTGAGCACAGGATCCACAATGCAGGAGCTAGAGAAAGGACCCAAGGAGCTGAAGAGGTTTGAGAAACAACAATATGAACTAACCAGTACCTCCAGAGCTCCCAGAGACTAAACCACCAACCAAGGAATACACATGGAGGGACCCATGGCTCCTACTGCATATGTATCAGAGATGGCCTTGTCGGCCATCAGTGGAAGGAGAGGTCCTTAGTCCTATGAAGGCTCATTGCCCCAGTGTAGGGGAATGCCAGAACAGGGAAGTGGGACCGGGTGGGCTGGTGATCAAGGGGAGGGTGGATGGGATAGGGGATTTTCGGAGGGGAAACCAGGAAAGGGGATAACATTTGAAATGTAAATAAAGAAATATCTAATAAAAATATCTATATAAAAAGTCATATCTAGAAAAAAAACTACAGCAAAAAATAAAAAAGGAAGGAATTAAGGAAAGAAGGAATTAAGGAAGGAAGGAAGGAAGGAAGGAAGGAAGGAAGGAAGGAAGGAAGGAAAATAAGCTAGAGAGATGGCTCGGTGGTTAAGCTCAGGTATCACTCTTGCAGAGGACCTGAGTTTGGTTTCCAGCCCATGCCCTACCCCCAAGTAG
>NC_034590.1:29614912-29625867 GCF_900095145.1 Mus pahari | reverse complement strand
CTCTCTCTCTCTCTCTCTCTCTCTCTCTCTCACACACACACACACACACACACACACACACACACACACACACACACACACATTTTTAGCATTAATCTTCTATAATTTTGTATTGAATTAGTTTCTCCTGTTGAATTTGAAGAATTAGCTTCGTGTGTGTGTATGGTGTGTGTGTGTGTGTGTGTGTGTGTGTGTGTGTGTGCGTGCGTGTGTGTATACACACGCACGCACACACACACTCAATGCTGACTTGAACTCATAGGTAGAAAGCAGTGTGTGCCCACAGACCACTACACAGACTAACAGCCACTGATGCCATGAAACCTCCTATAGACGTTCCAGTTCATTGACCAAAGCATTCTGAACTGTCAACTTGTAATGTGTGAGGTTTAGCCAGGAAATGATGTTGTCAACAGGAGTGTGAAGCCCACACTGCTGAACAGAACTGCCTGAGAAGGAAAAGGTCATTGCCTAGTTTGTATCTCTCTACCTTCTTGGTACCAGGATTCCTTAAGCTCCAGGGATCTTTTGTAGAGGGAAGGAACTGAGCAAACCACTGAGAGAGGAGAGGTATGCCTGAGTTCCTTTCATCTCTTTTCAGGCCAAAAAATAACACCATGTTAAAACCTCACCACAATATCATGTGCACCTCCAACACACACACACACACACACACACACACACACACAAACACACACTTCTTCGGCCGTCACAATCCACAATCAAGTCACACTGCTCTCCCAGGCAATATTCAACCAGTCGGGCTTCCATGGTCACTACACTCTCCTTCTACAAATCTCTTTACTCACAGTCTCATCCTGCCTGGGAGCCTTCTACCCACGTTCTTTAAATGCTCCTTGTTCTGAAAGCCTGCTCTTCCAAATGCAAAATGAATCTAACAGTATAAATGGCTCCTCTTTGAACTCGCTGCAGCCAGTGGTGTACTTGGAATACTTTGATACAAACTGGCCTTGTATGATCAGGACATGCACTTTTTGGAGGACAAGCCCATTTCCTACCAGTCCCTCCTTGTCCTCACAGTACCTGTCACTATGCCTAGGACCAGGACTCAGCAGACATCTGGAGAATGAGTTGGTTCCCTACATGCGAACAGAAGTCAGTCTGGATTTCCGTGGGCTTATGAGTGGTTTGAAACAACTGAACTGGAACTAATTATAACTTCAGCTATTTTTTGATGCTTAGCACAAAAAAATGTTCAAATAAGCTTATGACTCCAAAACAGCAAGTTAAATTTTCACCTCAAATATTAGCATTTAACTTAACTAAATAAAATTGCCCAAACCAGAAAATCCCCATTAGTACCATATTATTAATAATTTACAGACCATATTCCAACTTAATGAACAGGCCCCATCAGTAACTTTCTGAACCAGCATCACACACTGAATTTAGTAGTGTTCTTGAATCTCATTTGCTTCTGTAGTCTTTCTGGGTCCTCTATATCTTGACAATTTTAGTACTACAGGAAAGGGATCTTATATCTATAACATACGTCTAGAAATAAAGAATCCCCTAAGTTTTGAACAACTTTTCTTGCTTTGTTGTTGTAACAATTTCATTTTTATTAGGCATTGTTGTCAATATCTAACTGTGTAGATTTTAAAGTCAAACTTTATTATAGGCATGTATTGATATGAAAAAAACAAAGCATATAGTTGTCATCATCTGCAGATTTCTGGCATCCCCCTGGGCTTTTGGATCATAAGAAAATCTAAAGATGAGAGGTAACCACTGCATGTTCAGGGATGCCTCTACTCCCTGGCCTGGAAAACACTGAGCATCCCTGCCTCTACTTGATCTATGCATATATAAGCCAATAGGCCTTGATGCAGGTACTTGTAACCTGCCCTATGCCCCTGTGCAGTCATCACTTTCTCATTCCCTTCCCCGGTCACATGGTCTTGAGGGGGCCCGTAGGATTATAGTGTACTTACTGATCTTCCTAGTAATCACTGAAACCAGTTCTGTAGTCATGCTGGACAAAGGCACCAGGCTAATAGTTGGAGTCTTTGGAAGCCTGAAATCTTTGACTATAGCTGAAGCAGAAGCCATGAGGCTAGTTAAATAGACCTAAAGCTTCCTAGCACCAGATCTCAGCATCCTCTGTGACCGATGATGAAGAGAGGTACAGTCCACTTTCTCAAATGTCTGCATTTCTCCCTCATGGATCCAAAACAGAGCAGTTTCCCCCCCCCCTTTACTTTCTCAAGGAAATGGTTACATTTTGTAAATCTGTTTGTTTGTTATTGTGAGAACTCTTCCCCAGAGTGTCTCATGGTCTACCATTGAGGTCCGTCCCAAGCCTAGCACTTTCTAGTTTCTGTGCTGTGGTATCTTTCTTCCTGGACACTACCTAGCTTTTTTCCTTAGCCTTCCCACGTGCATGAGCCAAAATCACCTTATAGTTGGGTATTTCCCACGCATTTGTGTCTACAATCATACAAACTCTACAACCTATCTAGTTTCTAACATCTTTACTTTCATGTGTGTCTGTGTCATTAGCTCCAGCCAGGTAGGACTTTTTCTCTGATTTGATGTAAATTTAGAACCCAGAACAGGACTGGCACAAAAGGACTGTGGTCACTAAGATTGCAAAAATGGATACTGTGTACATAGATTGGCTACATCACCTGGGAGGAGTTTCATCTCACAGAGTGGTCTTCTTAATCCACACCATTATGTTTGAAGTTTCTGTTTTCTATGCTTACCACTGCCTGAAAATATTAGACGTAAAATTTCAAAAATAAAAAAAAAATGACAATTTTTCCATTGTTTACTATTGAGAACAGCATGATGAAATTCCATACTGTCCAACTTGTCCCTGCCTGTGACTTGAACCATCCCTGTCTTCAACGTATCCATCCTGTCCTCTAATGCTAGGAACACAGTAATCACCTTAGTTACATATGATGCACTTTAGTAAGTTCTGTGTTGCTGTGATAAAACACCATGACCAAAAGCAACTTATAGAAGAATAGTTGATCTGGCTTATGGTTCAAGAAGGAGAGACCATAATAGCAGGTAAGCATGGCAGCAGATACAGAAGGTAGGGAGACCATGTGCACATTAGAAGCAAAAAGACAAAAATGCAAGTGGGGTAAGGCTACAAACACTCTAAGCTCACACCTACTAATATATGTCCTCATATATATGAGCAAGGATCCTCATTCTAAAAGGTCCATAACCTTCATAAACAGTACCATCAACTGGAGACCATATATTAGTCTGATGGGTATTATTCATTCGAACCACCACAGGTATTTTTGGACTGGTATTAAAAAGTTGTTTTTTGTTTTTTTTTTTTTAATTTTGCTTAACAATGGTCCAAGAACATGAAAGCAGTGATGTTGTTGATGGGAGTCCACTAGTAGAAATCATGAAGTGGTTTCTTTAAGTGAGAAAGTGAAAACTTATCATAGATATTCATCTATATGGGGAACACAGTACATAAACAGGGATCAATACTGTTCATGGTTTCAAGCATTCACTAGGAGGCTTGAAAAGTATTCCTCTCATATATGTGTGTATATTGCTCACTTTTTTCATTACCGTTACTAAATACACAACAAAAGAAACTTAAAGAAAAATTCATTCTGTCTTGCTCTTAAGGGGACACTGTCACGATAGAGAAGCATGGCAGCAGAACCAGATTCTGTCGATGTGTACAGGAATGTGAGGCTATTTGTCCACTTCTCAGTGGATAAGGAAGCTGAAAAAGTCCAGGCTCAAAGTAGAGTGGTCTATCAGTCTTCCATCTGGTCCCCATGTCCAAAAGTTTCCACAATCTGCTTCGGTAGTACAGCTTGAGACCACGTGTTTACCTATGAGCTTATCAACATTCAAACAGTAACATTCTATTCCGGGACTCCATAGGCTTGTGGCCATCAGATCATACAAAATGCATCAAGGTCTGCTTCCAAATTCCCCAGAGTCTTAAAAGTTCAAACACAGTTCCATAATTCAAAGTCCAATGCAATCCCTTTCTTGAGACTATATACAATTGGGTAGCTGTGAGCTTCTATGAAATAAAATAAAATGTTACATAATTACAATATACAAAGACACAGATAAACATTCCCTTTCCAAAAGGGAAGAATAGGAGCAGTCTCAGGAAAGATGAGATCAAAAGAACACTGAACCATATCTAAGCAAACACCAAACCTTTCTGTTCCGTATGTAGTATCTAGGACACAGAGTGGTACCATCTGGTCTCCAATAGGATATGGTAGTCCCACCCCTACAATTCTGTTGCCTATCGCACATGTGGTCTCTCAGCTGGCTCTATTCAGTACCTGTAGCTTTCTTCAACAATATTCCACATTCCAGGCATTTTCAACACGCTGAGGCCTCTACTATAATTCAGGCTTCACCTTCATAGTCCATGCATAGACCACTCAGAAGATCTGCACAAAGAATTCAACCCAGCTATGCAGTGTGTATAGCTTCTTTCTACAACCTTGGTATATGCCTCCAAAATTCAATAATCTTGCATCCCACACACACTCATAAAACCATTACAGGAATAACAACACCCTGGTTTACTGTCAACTTAAGGTATACACACACACACACACACACACACACACACACACACACAAACACAAACCACCTTTACTTTGGCAGAATCAAGGGCATGAACTTGTTAAAACATTACCTGATAGAGCAGGTATTCTAGAACCTTCAATGAGTGAGATCTTGCCCTCAAGGAAGCACTCTTGCTGTCTTAATGTGAGATTTCACTGTAGAGAAGTTCAACATTTTACTAGCAGTAACCTCCTTATCCACACTTGTCTTGTTCCCAACTTTAAAATCTCTCACAACCATTTCCCTATCAAACCACATTTTTCTACATCATTCTATTCCATTTTCTGTCTTCTCTTACTGTAAATCTAGATTAAAGCAGTGAGCAATTACCATAGCTACAGCCTTACTTAAATGGTTACGAAATGGGCAGAGTGTAGCCAGCTCCTTTACCAGAACGTGACATGAATGGTTTTAGTCAAATTTCTTATACAGACCTTGTTTCCCTCTGAAACCATGTGAGCAGTATTTATTGCCTTTACTTTTTTTCTCACTTTTTATCTTTGTGTGTGTGTGTCTGTGTGTGTGTGTGTCTGTGTGTGTGTGTATACAATGTTAATATATGAATATGTACATTCATGTGTATGGATCTTCATTTGTGTGAATCTGGATGCCTGTGCATGCCACATAATACAACTAGAGGTCAGACAATGACTCACTGCAATGAACATTTGCTAGTGAAGACGTATAGGCAGGGGGTATATTGTGAGACATATCGTGGGACACACTACAGCTTTCGCGGTGTTTTCTGGGCTTATTTTGTTTTGGTTGGTTGGTTGGCTCATGGGTTCCTTGTGGTTTTGTTTGCTTATTTGTTTTGTTTTTGTTTTCTGCTTTCTATTTTCTTTTTGGAGGGAGGTTGCAAGGGTGGAGGGTGATGTGATAATAAGGAGAGGAGTGGGACTGGGGTACCTGATGTGACACTCACAAAGAACCAATAAATTAAAAAAAAAAAAAATAGAGGTCAGAGAACAGCCTCCTAGTGTTAGTCCTCGCATTCCACCTTATGAAGGCAGTGTCTGTTGGTTCTCAGCTGACTTCTCCAGAATGGCTAGTTTGTAAGCTTCATGAGATTTTCTGCCTCTATCTTCTATCTCAGTAGAAAAGCACTGTAACACCAGACATATGCTACTGCGTCTAGCCTTACATGATTTCTGGAGATTTGAACTCAGGCACTTCTGCTTGTAAGGCAAGAGCTTTAAGCACTGATACATTTATCTAGACCACTGCCTGCACTTCTATTAGCATTTTCATCAACAGTATTCCCACTAGAGTCATTAATTAAACTCTACTTATAGCATTCATGGCTTCTCTAGCCCACAATTCAAATTCTTCCATATCCTCTTACGAATAATTTCAAAGAACTATCAGTAACATGGTCTTTCTTATAATGGCAATGGCCTCCCTCCTAGTGTTGATTTTCTATATTAGTCACTGTTCTTGTCACTTGGCCCAAAAATCCAAGAGACTAAATGTAAGAACTGTATGGACTTATTCTAGAGCACAGTCCCAGTGATACTGTCCCACGAGGAAGGCACAGCAGTTGGATGAGCTCCATGGTGGCAGGAGGACAAAGTTCCTTGGTGACATCTCAACTGGTCAGGAAGTAGAGAGTGACCTAGAACCATCAAGCCCCACATCCATGCCTTTGAAACTACTGTCTGGGCTCTAGGGCCAAAGAGTTCAACAAATTTCCAAAACACTAGAAGCAGGGGGCCTAGTATTCAAACACATAAACCTGGAGGAGACATTTCATATTCAATCTATGCCAGGGAGTGACTGCCACTGGGGAATGCAGACTAAAATATAACAAACTCAAAACTTAGAAAAGGCTTAGAGTCTAAATGCACTGAATTCTTCAGGAGTTGATCACTTTAACAATACAAGCTGAATAAGCATGTTGTTTTTCTGTTAGTTGAGTCTCATCTCCTAAAACTACCACCTCCAAAAACTGTGATGAACAAGAGCTGGAGCAGTAAGACAGAATGAAACAGTAGTTTCCCAGTAAACACTCAACAGCCTTTTGGGTAAACATGATCATGTGGAAAGAAACAGCTACAGAGGCCACATGTCTGCACAAGGCCATGGGCCTGTAGATGGAAAGAGTGGGCAAAGCTTTGTCAGTATGTCTTGTCTAGTCATTAGCATTTTGTGGTTTTAAAATGAGGCCACTGTAGAACATACACATTAAATAATAAAAGAAACCACCAAGAACTATAGTAAGTGTAACATGAGACAACCATACCGCAAAACACCTACAAACAGGAGTTTTGTAATACAATGGCCACTGAACAGGTTGTCAAACATTTCCTCCCACTACCAAGACAATTATTTTCTCTTATATCCACCAATGGTGGAATGATATCTCTGTCGGAGTCTTGAATTAATTAAGACATGTCCTACTACCTTGACCTTCACTTTAAGAGTTTACACCGAGAGGCTCCACCTCATTAGGGACATTGAGGAAGCTAGCAGATACAAACTCCCACAAGCACAACCCAAGGCTGGGTGCAGATACCAGACCTCCTTTGTATCTTCTAGAAAACTTACTTGTCAAAACCAGGAAAACAGTCCAAAAGGTAACAGCTGTTTCCCTTCATGGTTGTATTCTAAAATTCTGCATTTTTAGTTCCACACTTAATGCCCTGCAGCATGATACTGTGACGTGTTCATTCCCAATTCAGCCAATGCACAGGAGTCTTAAAAGGATTCTGGACAAGAAACATAAATGGTGCTCACTCACTATGCTGCCCTTTGCACCAGGAAATCAGCATAACTGACACATGAGTAGCCTTAATTCCTCATTGCACCCATTGGTTGAGGAAGTAAATTTTTAAAAGATCAGCATGAAACTTTAATAGATCATCAAGTAAAAATAAGTACTGCAAAATCCACCACTGTAAGGCAAAACCAGGAATGTTATAAGGAGAAATTTAGAGAATACCTTTGTCTCTACCCAATGGCCAATTGTCACTAAGCCTTGACAGCAGCATTTGAAATGTACCTGCCAGGTCTCTTAGTCTGTCTGTCTGTCTATCTATCTATCTATCTATCTATCTATCTATCTATCTATCTTTCTACCTACCTATCTAATTATCTATCTATCTATCTATCTATCTATCTATTTTCCTATGCTGAGGATGGAACTTGGTCCTTGTACACCCTACATGAGCACTCTGTCCCTGAGCCACACTCCTAGCCTCAACCTACTGTCATTGAAAAATGAAAACCTGCTTGATTCAGGTTGGTGCAACAATATGTTCAAAAATAAAATGGCTGCTGATCCATGTCTTATATATGGAAAAAAAGAATCAAAAGATATAAATTAGCTATTTATTTTTAAAATGTTCTCCTCGTGACTAGTAAAAATCTGTTGGACTTTAGGCCACCCCAGTAACTCAGTAAAAGGCTAATTCCCTTCTCGGTCATGGAACCTAAATCTCTCTTAAGCAGAAATGCTCCCTGTCCTCTACCCACTAGTATTTCGATCATACTTTTTGCCTATAAAGGTTGTTTTATCGGCTTCAGTCTCATTTCTACTATGATGGAAATGAAAGTGTCCTATATTCAGAGAGGCAGAGCAATGACTGAAAGAATGGGCAACAGACACTCACATATATACATCATATCTATGAATTATGCTTGTCTTTACAATCTAACTTGCAAAATAATTATTCATAACCTATACTTCCATTACCTCCGAAGACCCATACATAATAAAGCTACTTAATAAAAGCCACACAAACCATCAAAGCTCATACTGAAAGCTTTTCATCTAAAATTACAAACAAATCTATGATATAGAGACCTGGAACAAACAGGCAAAAAAACGAAAAGCCCATCAAATCTGAATGGAAGATGCATCGCTATATGCAAATGACATGACCTTGTGTGTGGAAACCCCTGAAGGTACATACAGGGTGGAGACTCATGGGCATATAAATGAATTCAGCAAAGGAGTAGGATACAGTCAATAATAATCTGAACAGGAAATTACAAAATGATTTCATTTACATTAGCATCAATGAAATAATTACATCATAATTAACTGAAGAAAAAAACCTGTAGAATACAAACTATTAATTAAACTAGATGTGACATCTTAGTCTCTTTTTCTGTTGTTGGTCAGGATACCATGACCAAAGCAACTTAAGAGAGAAAGGGTTTGCTTTTCGTTTACATTCCAGATTACAGTACATCATTGACAGGAAGTCATCAGGAGTGTGAAGCTCAAAAGTCATAAGACAGTCAAAAGTCCTGAGAGAGAGAAAGAGATGAACGTTCACAAGTGGGAGATCAACTTATTTCTTCATTCTTTTATAGGCTAGGAGCTCTTACCTAAGAAATATTAACACCTACAGTGGATTGGTCTTCGCACCTCAATTAATGTAATAAAAATAATTCCCTACAGCCATGCCCAGAGGTCCGTCACCCTGGTGATTATAACTCCTGTCAAGTTGTTAAATAATACTAATCATAACAGTGGGCAAATGATATTTGAGAAAGTTGTTAAGATTACTGACTGGAGAAAAGGATAGTGTTGTTAACAAATTCGGCTGGGGTAACTGACTATCCACCTGTAGTAGAATAAAGTTGTACCATTACCAAAGCCTTATGCAAAAAAAAAAAAAAAAAAAAAAAAAAAAAAAAAAGATACAAAATGTTTTGATGATTTAAATGTTAAAGAGACTAAGAAGGAAAAAAATAAAAAAATAAAGCAAGACTGGAGTAGTGGCGCACGCCTTTGATCCCAGCTCTTGGGAGGGAGAGGCAGGCGGATTTCTGAGTTCGAGGCCAGCCTGGTCTACAAGGTGAGTTCCAGGACAGCCAGGACTACACAGAGAAACCCTGTCTCGAAAGGAAAAAATAATAAATAAAAATAAAAAATAAAAAATAATAATAAAGCAAAGAGGTATTTGTGCTTTCAAGACCATACCACCATGGTTCATAACAGCTAAAAGGTTAAAACAACCCAGGTAGATGAATGGGTAAGAACACAAAGTTTCAACACACAAAATGATATTTAATCAATCTTAAAACAGAAGAAACTCCTGAGACACCCTACAATATGGGGGAAAACGAGGGCCTTTTGCTGATCAAAATAAACCAGTCACAGAGACAAAAGTTGTGTCATTCCATCTGTGTAAGACCTAAGGCAGCCAAAATCACAGAAATTAGACAGAACAGTGATTGCTGGGGGCTGTTAGAGAAGAGTGGGAAGAGCTGCTTAGCTGGTCATGTTTTTGTTTGATATAATGAAAAGAGTGATAGAGACCAGCAATAATAACCAGACAGAATTCTATACTGAAAGGTGGCTGAGATAGCAAGTTTCACATATTTAACCACATAACAATCAATTATTTTTTAAATTAGCTACTTACATGGGGGCAGAATTATATCACGGTTTTTCTCTATTAAGTACCAAGATGAAAAATAAATTATAAAATTGTAAGCCACGGCTTATTCTTTGTTTTAACCTGGGTTAAAGGGAATTTCCTCAACCCAACCATTTACAGGGAAGGAAGTAATAAAACATGACAGAAATGGCTGCCTTGAGAGCCACTCTCTCAGAAATCGTTAGCTACATATTTGTATCAGGTGCTTGTTCTCTAGAGTTCAGTCGAAACATTTTACAAGGTCACTTTCATGGGTAATCCTCTACATGGACCACACAGGGCACAGAAAGCTGAGCAATCCTGGGTCAGGAATTATATGTAGGTCTGTGGGTCAGCAGCACAGGACATTTTTGAATCCCTAGCCATTCCAGAGAGAAACAAATTCCAGGTGTGTGTCACTAAGGAACATGACCTCATGGGACCACTATCTTTGCTCTTTCGTCACTCACCTATCCTCACCTGCAGGTTGTGGAAAAGGGTTCCATACTCAATGAAGTATACACAGGAAAAAGAAGACAGCAAGTTGTCAATGAATGCTGATTGAACCAAGGGATGACTAAATGATAACGGACTGCTTTGACTTGGGAAAGAAATGGAACTGAAACAATTTGATGAGTAAAGCATTCTATGGACATGGCCAGGTCTAATGGGGGTGGGGGGAAGCAGATTTCTTTACAAGGACAGATGGAAAAATGTCACTTTTTCCCTGTAGATTAACCTTCAGTATTTTCTATCTGACATTTATGTCAGCCCCAGGCCTCCAAGGACAACAGGCATCCCTAAAATGCTGCCTCACTCCAGCAAGATACCTGTACCTCTGTTCCCACAAAGCATCTGAAGCCACCGTATCCTGCATCCTCAAGACTAATATTCAGGACATTTGGTTGTAAAAGCAATCTCTCTCTCTCTCTCTCTCTCTCTCTCTCTCTCTCTCTCTCTCTCTCTCTCTCTCTCTCT
>NC_034590.1:29544363-29614812 GCF_900095145.1 Mus pahari | reverse complement strand
TGTGTGTGTGTGTGTGTGTGTGTGAGAGAGAGAGAGAGAGAGAGAGAGAGAGAGAGAGAGAGAGAGAGAGAGAGAGGAAGCTAGCACCACCTCACCATACCCCAGGGCAGAGATGACTAGACTAATCACAGAAAGACCCCTCAAAACATTGATCACAGAAAATGAGAGTGAAGCTAGATGTATTTGTTTCTTTGGCCATGCAAATGAAAATATTCCCATCAAAAACCTAAGATGAATGTTGCATGTCAATAGGAGTCTTCTGGCCAGTTCTTGTGTATCGGTGACTGTATGGTTTTAATGAATGGATTTAGGATGAGAAGACTGAGGAGAAAAATAAAGACTAGAGAAACTGAGAAATAGAAAAAGAATACACAAAATAAAATTCATATTTTCTTCCAGTTTATCTCGATGAAATATTTGTATTTCTTATTTTAACACATACTCATTGCAAAATCTGTGAATATGTGCAATGCTTTAATATTATAGTGAGGGTTCATTTTATTCAGACATGTATACGATTTTATATCTTACTTTTTCACTTAACGTTATATGAATATTCCCCCACCATAAAACAGCTTTAATGGTGGCATTAACTTTTATTGCTGTGTAATAGCCTATCCTTTCAATTTGCATTATCCATTGACTATTTGATTCTATCATTTGTCACTAAAATGAGGAAGAGATCCAAGTTTCTGAGCTCAATCAGGCATCTTTGCAGTGGACTACTGGGAGAGAAATCGCTGGAGACAGGTTAGGAATTTAGTGAAGGGTCTTGTCCCTTGTGCTGGAAGTGAGAGGCAGATGGAGTTTTTCCGGAGTCAAGACAGCCTCAGCTTTTTTGAGCAAACTCACTTATTTGCTAATAATACTCAGTTGTTCCAGATGTGTTAACAAATTAACTGAATATGCTTAAGACAATCTCATCCCTGATTTCTTGTCTCGGAGATAATTACAATTTCCTTTTAGACCAAAATGTACTTTAAGCAATCCAATAAGCTCTACTAAATATTGGCAAGGAATAAACACTGAGCCAGGAGTAGCTGTTTTTACCACTGAGCTTCTCAACAGAAAGGACCGAGTCTCAGAGAACAGGGCTGTCTCTGGCTGTAGCCTGTGCTTCATCTTTATTCACTGACTCTGGCTTCATGGAATCCCCTCCAAAAGTGACACTCTGCAGTAGAAATTAGGAAAAGCTAAATCTCAGTCATTGGGTAGACTGATGCACCTCTCACTGAATGTTTCCTGACTCCAGGAGTATTCATAACTTAAGATTTATCTGTGTTTGCCTATGAAAGATCACAGTATATCTCTTAATACAGGAAAGGGAAATTAATATTTAATATAACAGACATAAGGAAAGGAAAGAAGAAGCCTAGAGTGACATGTGTGATTGTTTTCTTCTAACAGCATGTGTTATTTGTTGTATTTTTTTTTTTTTTTTGAGATTGTGCCTTTCTAGGTTGCTTAGGATGGCCTCAGACTCCTAAGACGAATCTGCTGTCCACCTCAATAGCTAGTGTTGAAGTAGCTAGTAGCTCTGGAACATAATTGTCAAATGTGGAAGCTCAAATTTTGCCTTAAGGCAGTGACAAGCTGACATAGCCAACACCAACACACACACACACACACACACACACACACACACGAATACACATGTGCACACAAAATTTATCAGCATTTTGGTGCTAGTTGCTTCGTGTAGCACAGCTCCCCAAGAACCAGATAGAAGACAGGCATCACCTGGACCAGCAGGTCCTGTTCCACAGGCATGTTATCATCCTGTATTACTTTAGGTCAGGAAGCATCCACAGAAACCAAACAGGCTGTTCCCAAGCAACACAGCACCTGACACTCTGCTCATCACTCCTGTGCTGACTAGTGCTGGAAGTAACGGGCAGACGGAGCTTTTCCAGAGCCAAGACAGCGTCAGCTTTGTTGAACAAACTCACTTACTTGCTAATAATATTCGGTTGCTCCAGTATTGTTACTGGAGAATAGAGATGTGGTTGGAGAATAGAGATGTGGTTGGAGTTGGTATGTTTTCAGCAATCATTTTTGCATGGATTTAATACAACAGTTTATTCATTTTATATCCCAGAAGATAGACAAGTTGCAAGGAACACCTGAAGTAGCTGGCAGCATGAGGTGTGGTTTGTCTCACTCACCAGTTATTTCTAAATAATAAATATGTGGTATACTCATATATAGAAAATATATTAAGAAAAAAACAAAGAAATGTATAAATAGTTAAAAGTCTATTTGTATCTATGGAAAATATAGGAGCTCCATATGAGAAATGCCCTCCAGACAACCTCTTCAGAGAGACTTCAGCGACTTGGCAATCTACTGCTTCTGTGCCTGCACAAGCAACTCATTTGTCTCTGTGAGATTTGACTTCTTTATTTCTAATCTACTCGCCAACAAAGCCATCCTCCTGCAAATCAATTTGAGTTTTCTCACACAACACTCAGGCTCCGTCAAATGACTCATGCCCACACCTTGTCTATCTAAGGCCCGAGCCAAGGAGCCAAGACTGAACTTGGCGTGGAGGGAATGTGGAAATGGGGTTCAACTGACTTTGTCAGAGAGGGAGTGCTAAAAATGAAAAGACAGGACTAGAGGGCTCTCCGAACAAACAATGGCATTGTGTAGTAGAGATCTGTGTCTCTGGCGAGAAAACAGCCCGAGTAAGGCTTTCAAAGAGTTCCTGGATCTGATACACACAACAGCAACAGAGTATGAGGTCACTTTTTCAAGTCCATCTCCCGTTTCTCCTGGGTCACACCAGTGTTGCCAAAAGACCCCAGTGCTGCCCTCTAAGCACCCACAGGCCTCTCCTCTTCCTATGCCTGGCTTATTCCTGCGTTTTACTCTACACGGGATAGTTCCTAACATGTCAGTGAAAAAAAAAATCACCTAATCAGACAGGAGGGTGGTAGTACCACATTATCCAGACAGCCTGAGCTCACTTCTGCTTGCTCCAGTCCAGCAATGCCTTCTTTCATTCTAAGTCTCACTGTATAAACAATAAGCTATGAGGAATCTTTTAAGTTTCCCAATACATATAGATGCATGTTTGTAACTGTTGCAAAGACCGGTAACAGGACAGCACACAACCAAGGTAAAGACCATACTACTGAGCTGAACTCTAGGTAGAAAAAAAAAAAAAATACTAAGTGTTTCAGTTTCTTCACCCACAAAATGAGATGATACCAACAGTGCATACTCCATAGAGCTGAGGAAACTGTGTATGTCCCTGTGTGTGTACATATACACTGATATCATAAATGAGTACTCAACACATAGCAAGCCTCATATGGACCTTGCCTTGTTACTTAATGACTTTAGCTTTTGTTGTAGCACAAAGGCCAGAGCAAGAAAAGAAGAGATGAGCCTTAGATGAGCTGAACTGAGCTTTATCATCTCAAATAAAGAAAAACTGAAACAAGCATGTCAACTTTCCATCATGTCCCAGTGGCTGTACCAAACACTGAGAACACATAATGTATACCAGACACTGTTGTGGACTTCTTTCCCCATCAAAGGAAAATACTTTATCTGAATCAAACATATAATGCAAGATTATGGTGAATATCTTACCTGGCCACGTCCCATTCCATACACACTCTTATTAAACTTACATTGATATTCTGTACAAGGTATGGCTAATATCTGTAGACTGTATCATGCGATGTAGGCATCTTGCCTTCTGAACGGCTGCATGATGCCCACTTCTGTAAAAGTGCCCATGAGCACTAGGCTGCTTTCTCACTGCAGGGCATCTGGGTACTTACAAGTTTCTCACTCTTCTAAACCTCCTGGCAACAACTGCACAAAGATTTTTAGAGTAAAGTTCACTGAACACAATTTCTGGTCTAAGAAGATACAGCTTTTAAATATCCTAAACACTGTGCAGAATGAGCCCCTTATAGATACCCACCTGCAGATGGCTTTCAAAAGCCTGTTTGCCTATAGTGTTGGTAATGCTAGGTCCAATGCATGCCCTTCTGGTTTTGCTTCTATTTCTCTACCATTAACTGCCTCTCCAGCATCACTATGCATGTTTCCTCTATAATTTGTCTGTTAGGTCCAGGAGTCTAGGAGTCCATTTTATAGAACTTTGCCCAGATAATCTTTACTCATCTTTAGTTTAGCTCTTTTCTTTATATTAGATTTTTGATAAAATAAGAGAGAGAAGGGGGTGATAAAGATAGATGCAAGGTGGTGCTGGCCTGTGACCCAGCACTTGGGAAGCTAAGGCCATCTCTTCACAATGATCTCCAGGACAGCTTAGAATATAAAGGACAGATTCAGCTTTTCTATTCCAGAAATAACACACACTCAAGTTGTACTGAATTCTCCTGTATAAATGCTCAAGCCTTCGCTTCACTTGACATTTTATCCAAGAATTAGAAAACTAAAACCATAATGTGCCCAGGTCAAAGCTAGATTATTCGTATGCCTCTGGCCTTACAACACTATCTCTGCTAATTGCCAGAAGCCAACAGTGAAAATGTCTGATGCTTTCTTCCACGGATTTACACTATCTTTACTATGGTTTTTCTGCTCTCATTCTACGTTGTTGTTGTTGTTGTTGTTGTTGTCGTTCAATATCTCATAGAGAAAGTTTAAAACTAAAGTTTTTCCCAAAGTTATTTTTTTTTTAAATGGAAGACTATGCAAATTTTTATTCTGGAAGCTATCCATGTGAGTTTAAATACAAAATTTAAAAAAATGAGCTATTCTACTCTTCAGAGTTTTCTTTTTTTATTAGATATTTTCTTCATTGACATTTCAAATGCTATCCTGAAAGTCCCCTACCCTCCAACCCATTCACTCCCACTTCCTGGCCCTGGCATTCCCCTGTACTGGGGCATACAATCTTCACAAGGCCAAGGGCCTCTCCACCCAATGATGGCCGACTAGGCCATCTTCTGCTACATATGCAGCTAGAGACACAAACTCTGGGGGTACTGGTTAGTTCATATTGTCGTTTCACCTAGAGGGTTGCAGACACCTTCAGCTCCTTGAATACTTTCTCTAGCTCCTCCACTGGGGGCCCTGTGTTCTTTCCAATAGATGACTGTGAGCATCCACTTCTGTATTTGCCAGGCACTGTCATAGCCTCACAAGAGAAATCTATATCAGGGTCCTGTCAGCAAAATCTTGCTGGCGTATGTAATAGTGTCTGGGTTTGGTGGTTGTTTATGGGATGGATCCCCGGGTAGGGCAGTCTCTGGATGGTCCTTCCTTATGTCTCAGCTCCAAACTTTTTCTCTGTAACACCCTCCATGGGTATTTTGTTCCCCATTCTAAAGAGGAACGAAGTATCCACACTTTGGTCTTCCTTCTTCTTGAGTTTCATGTGTTTTGCAAATTGTATCTTGGGTATTCTAAGTTTCTGGGCTAATATCCACTTATCAGTGAGTGCATATCATGTGAGGTTTTTTGTGATTGGGTTACCTCCCAAAGTTAATTTTTATTCTTATACACAGATTAATTTATCAACTTCCTATCAAAATGTAGGCATCCAGGGCTGAACAATGGTACTTCTAAGAGCCATGGACTGTTTAAAAAAGCTTCTGTGTTAGGTGTATGATACTTCTCTAAGAGATAGAAGGATTTGGAATATAGAACTGGCAGAGTTCCTCAAAAATGATATAGGCTATTGTCATTGTTCTTTGTTTGCCACCAGAAATTACATGGTAAGGCCCAACTGCTGAACACATTATAGTTACTGAACACAGTAGTTACTGGATATAGAGGATCAAGCCAGCATAGATCTGGAAACTTCCACCTTCCTGGATTACATTTAAGTTGAGAAACATGCTATTTATGTAGGCTGCAGGAAGAAGGGGACTAATGTAATGAGCAAGTGTTGAACTCTGCATGTTATAATATTTACCTGACATTCAAGGAACTCCCACTGGTGCAATAGTGACATGAATCTTATGGGAATAACCAACAACTTTTTGTAGCCTTTCACAAAGGAGGAAATTCATGCTGGTTCTGTAAACCTGCTCAAAACCTCTTGACTATGGAGGCCATAGGCCCTATAGGGGAACCTACTACAATGAGGATTTTTCATTGTTGTTTTATTAGTTTTTTTTCTTTTTTGCTAAACAGCAATGTTGTCAAACTATGTTCTAAATATTTTTTGTTCATACTCACAGATTGATGTGCTTTTCTCAACTAGTCTGGAGTTTATGTACATATTTATAACTGGTCAAGATGCTTATAATGAGTAGCTGTTGCATGTTCTGCCCAAAACAGGACATCTGCATCACTCCCTTGATCACAAAACATAAAGGAAACATAGAAGAAGAGGTGGGTAAAAAGAATGTCAGAGCAGGAGGATGCTGCAAATGTTGTGCTCTGGATGTATCAGACCCACTGAACTCACTAACTCACAGCAGCGATGCTCATGGATGCAAGTACTATAAAATGGCAGGCCAATCAATTCCAGCATGAGTGAGGATAACTTCATGAGGCCACATCTAGATGTGGCAATATTTGAAATTAATGTCTGCCGGGGGAGCAGGGAGTCATTTTTATTCAAGGTTGTTGCAACTGGTATGTTTCCCATGATCCAGCAAATACACACGCACATGCGCACACAAGCACACACACACACACACAATGAACATACAAACATTCCTTCTTCATTCAGCTCAGTGGACTATATACATATTTTTTTAAAAAATCCACAAATGTAGAAAGAGGATATACAATGAAGGAAGGTACTACAGTGAGGAAGGGGGTAAGTTGGGAGAGTGGGGAATGACGTAGGGAATGATGTGAGCAAAATACGTGTATATGAGATCATTGAAGAATAAATACAAAGTTATTTTAAATGAAGTTGGGCCGCCAGTTGGGGCTACATATGTCAAGTGGGGGTGGTGCCCATCACACAGCTATAAGCCTTCCCACATCCTCAGCACACTGTCACAGTGTTCATCTCACAAGCCTCTTGATTCTAGATTAGGAAGATTGCAAGTCAGGTTTAAAACTGGTTCCAAAAACTCCATGCCTTTGACCTTTGCACTGAGAAAGAGACTGTTGCCTATTACCAGTGCATATTATTATTTCAAATGCTTTTCAGTTCAGAATGAAACAGAAGACAGAGTTAATCACATTGACCACCACCCTTGCCAGAGCAATGAAGACCCAAAATGTGAAGGAAAATGAATATCACATTACTTTCTCTGTTTTCCTCATGAGCAAAATCCAGGATGACAGCCTCATTGGAAGAATAAAGTAAATTTTCTGGCACTGAAGTGTTTCTATTCTATAAAATGGCAGGCCAAACAATTCTAGCATGAGTGAGGATAACTTCATGAGGCCACATCTAGATGTGGCAATATTTGAAATTAATGTCTGCCGGGGGAGCAGGGAGTCATTTTTATTCAAGGTTGTTGCAACTGGTATGTTTCCCATGATCCAGCAAATACACATGTACATGCGCACACAAGCACACACACACACACACACACACACACACACACACAATGAACATACAAACATTCCTTCTTCAGCTCAGTGGACTATATACATATTTTTTAATCCACAAATGTAGAAAGAGGATATACACATATACTTACCACATCTCATATTGATTTCTATCCAACAAAAAACTGAGTCAAAGTTATGATCAGGTTGATCCCCTGGGATGAACATATGTGTGCAAACATCAACAGCGATCTGTATACTTGAGGCAGTCACCAAGCATATTTCAGGAGTCTCAAAAACAAACCTCCCTTTCAGTCTTTCCAGTTAGTAAAAAGCAGAACGACTTTAGACGACTTTAGAGTCTCAAAAACAAACCTCCCTTTCGGTCTTTCCAGTTAGTAAAAAGCAGAACAACTTTGGAGACAGGAAAGCTGGGTAGGGGTGAATGCCACTCACTGAAACACAAATTTCTTGTTTGTTTGTTTTTTTCTGTTTTTTTTTTTTTTTTTTTTTTTCAAGCCAGGGTTTCTCTGTGTAGTCCTGGCTGTCCTGGAACTCACTTTGTAGACCAGGCTGTCCTCAAACTCAGAAATCTGCCTGCCCCTGCCTCCCAAGTACTGGAATTAAAGGCATGCGCCACCACTGCCCAGGCGAAACACAAATTTCTTTTGTTTGTTTGTTTTTTAATTATTTTATTAGATATTTTCTTCATTTACATTTCAAATGCTATCCCTAATGTTCCCTATACCCTCCCCGTCCCTGATCCCCTATCCACTCACTCCCACTTCTTGGCCCTGTACTGAATTTCCCCATCAGTGTACTCTAAACTCTGCCTCCCACCAAATACCAGGTAGGTTCAACACCACAATTTTACACAGGGTTAGGGCCTCTGAATGAGGTCCATGGAAAGAACACAGTCTATCTGAGCCTACCCATGAGATTCACTACAAATCAATCCTAGAAGCTGACTAGCTGAATTCAATACTAAAACAGAACACAGAAATTTTCAAATATTTTACTGGAAACAAGGCAAACAGGCTTGTTGGTGATGGCTGAATCTTGAGATTAGTCCTGTGTTCCAGATCCAGATTCTTCATGAAGTTCAGGATCACAGGTATTTTCTCTGGCTAGAGAGCTCATCTTTTCGCCTTCTTCATGGAGTCTTTTCTCCTAATTTTGTTTTTATTACCTGAGCTTTGGGTGTTAGTGCTGGGAGCTCTCCTTCTGGCCTCAGGCTGTCAAGGCGCTCTTATGGCTCGCCCATTTAGTACAAAGTTATGTGTGAGACAGAGTATGATTGACACTCTTTTGCTTCACTATTGAATTGCTTTCAACCAGCGGTTAAAACCTGGCTGAACTTTAACTCAGCCCTGCTGGGAAGCCGCTCCCCCACTGACAGTGCTGAGCCAGCCTGCCTGCTCTCTCTCTCTTTCTTCCCTCTCCCTCCTCCCAGTTGCTTCAGAGATATGCAGATTGCCTGTCCCGTTGTTCTTTCTCCTAAACACCAACAAAAAATTTCCTTGAGATTGTAAAATACAATTAATTAATTATGCATATAATTTTAATATAATTAATTAATTATAAAGGAGAACAAAAGTTGCAAGACAGATATGATATAGGGGTGTCCGAGGAGGGAGTTGGAGGTAGCAGTATGGAATGAATATAATTATGACAGCCTCATTGGAGGAATAAAGTTAATTTCCTGGCATTGAAGTATGTATGCAACTTTCAAATAAATAAAAATCAATTTTTAATTAAAACGCTTAACAATCATGGTAGAGGATTCTTGTGCACAACTATCTTTAGACTCACTATTCTATTCCACTAATCTATACATCTGTCTCCATTGGTAACAACCAGCCACAGTTCCTCAGGCTCTGTGGTACTCAGAGACATTGCATGGATGCCTTGTTAAATGTTCCTCTATGAGGATACTTTTGTAGCTCTTTGTGCACTTGCATCTTTACAAATTAATATGAAAACATCCCCCCAAAAAACAAAACAAATAAACAAAATCTTTTTTGGGAGTTTACATAGATTTCAAACTCATGGAAACAAAAAGTTTCCCACTAAACTAGGTAAGTACACACATGCTGTGCCTTTTTTACTAAACATATACCTAAGTATTTCATTTTCTTGGAGCTGCCAAAGATTGTTAATTTTACTCCTGTTGCCACATATCCTTTATTAATATATAGAGGTGATTTATGTTGATATTGAATCTTGTAATTTTGTCGTATGCACATACTAGCACCAGCAGGTTTTATGTAAAAATCCTTAGAACTTTTCTTTAGACAGCCACACCAGGGTCATTTTTTTTTTCCTTCACTTCTCTGCATGCCTCTTGCACTCAGGGCTTACTGCAATGGCTGCAAGAAGGAAGGTCTAATGACCACTGTCATGTTTGTACACTTAGGAAGTGTGAAATACTAGAAATACTTTTCTAACGTACTTCTGTGCCTGTTGTCACTTTCCGCTTTAGTCTACTGACTTGTGGCTATTGACTGTCATTCATCGCATACCTAGAGAAGACCACGCTGGATCAGCGTGCATAATTCATGATGGTCCTGACTTGTGAATATTTTATTCAAGATTTTTTTTTGTGTGTGTGCCAACCTTTAGAGAGTGAGTCCTCATTTCCTGGTATGCACTTTTCATAGTCTGTAACACTGGATTCCTGAAAGGACTGGGGATTGTTCTCTTCTCTTCTATTTTCTAAAGGAGACTGCAGATCGCATGTAATCAGTGTTAGCTTTTTAAATGAACTTGATAATTCTCAATGAAATTACCTGGGTCCACAGATTTCTTTTTCGGGAACTACTAATTACAAGTTCACTTTCTTTAGTCATTAATGGACCATTCAGATTATCAATTTCATCTTGGGATTTTAGTCAGTTGCAGTTTCTCGCCCTCTTAGTGTGTGTGTGTGTGTGTGTGTGTGTGTAAGTTGGAATTCACTTCATAAGTGACACCTCCTGTTTTGTTAAAAGGTCTCTCACTGGCTTCAATAGGCTTAGGTAGGCCAGGCTAGCTCATTAGTCCATGTGACCCAGGGATCCCAGACTGAACTATGCTTTTTGTTATTAGCTTTTTGTTGTTGTTTGTTTTTTACATACTAGGCATGGAGGCCAGGGTCTCCCATCTCCAAAACTAAACTCTATTTTCAAAGATCTCTCACTTCTGTATTAGAAAGGGTGTCTCATGTGGCCCAGCCTGTCATACAACTTCATGTGTACCCAGTGATGACCTTGAACCTCTGATTCTCCTTCCTTTGCTTCCTGAGCTGCCATAGTCCCCTGCATGTGAAGATTTGAGGCATAAGTCCCCCAGCCTCTAAGCCTGTATAGTGCTGGAGTTGGAGCATAGGGACCCATGCATGTAGACAAACACTCCACCAAGCTACTAACCGGCGATTGCTAAGTACTTGGACCAGTGGTTCTCAGAGTTCCTGAGTATGAATATGCATACAGCTGTTCACAGCATTCTAAATCCTCACTCATACACACGATGGGCAGGTTACTTCCAGAGCTTCTCAACATCAGTCAGCGCCTGGGTCTTCTCCTTCACTTCTGCCTGATGTTCATAAGCTATTTCTACTTTATTTTTTAAAAGCCAGTGTTTTATTCAGTCACGGTTCTTTGATTTGGTTGTAGCTTTCAGACCCTTTTGTTAGTCTCTTGTTTTGGTTGTGGGTTGGTCTAGGTACCAGAGATGAACCTGAAAGCCTCAGACATACGCTAGTGGAGCATCCTGCCACTGAGTGAATCCTCTGCCTTTCAGTCCCATTTACCCCCACTCTTACCTTTACTTCCATTCGCTTTGTTTGCCTTGACTTTGTTCCTCCTCTTTCAGTTTTTTGAAGGCTTACCCTTGAAAGCCTTGCTTTTCTAAAGTCTGAGCACTTAGTGTTGTGCCTTTCCCATTCACGCTGTTCCCTCTGTGTCCCCAGCTGCAGGGCACTTATTTCCATGCAATGCGACAGATCCATCATACCCCCCTTGACATTTTCCTCGTGGCCCTAAGGATCATCGGAAAATTTATTTTCTATTGTTTGGAGATTTCCTGCTGTCTTTTTGAATTGGTTTCTGGTTTAATCCCGCTATGATTAGAAAACAGTAACTGTTTGATGGGGAATTTCTGAAGCATGTTGAGGTTTAGCTTCACAACACAGAACCTGGCTTCTCTTGAGCAGTCCTCCATGGACACATGAGTGTAACTTCTGCTACTGGAGGCAAACTGCTTCAGAATGTCCATCAGGTTCCATGGACAGATCCGTTACTGCAGGGCTGGTTCTAGTTTCTATTTCTCTGTGTGTAGATGTGCCAGCGCACTGATAGGGCACAGGAAAGGCAATGAATGGATAGGCTGCCTTCTTTCACACTCTAGTTCTGGCGTCCACTTACCATGTCACATCTGGGTGTTTATACCCAATATAATTAGGACAAGGGAGAAATAGCACTCCTCCCTCTCAGCCAGAAATTGACTGTTCAGAAATATTATTCTTAAATATTTTATTTATATTTCATGTGTATGAGTGCATGCCTACTGTCTTTGGAAGCCAGAATAGGAAGTCAGATCCCTTGGAAATGAGCCTCCGTGTGGGTGCAAGGAACCAAACTCAGGTCCTCTGTATGAATAGCAAGTTCTCTTAACTGTTCAGATATTTCTCCAGCCCCTAGAAATATTTTTGAAGGAACAGATGTCCCTGTTTTTCTTTCCCTCTTCTCTTTTTCTATGTCTTTCTGCTTTCTGATCCTCTTCATTAGCATTTCCGCAAAAGGGATGGACAAGGAACAGGGGGCTGAAGTTTAAAGTCATTCCAATGGCAACCCTGAAAGATGTTTCATGAAGGAAGATTAAAAACTCCTTAATAAAATGAAGCCCTCCACCATCTGTGTTTGTTATAATCCCTTCATATTGAGACAATGTCCTTCAAATGGTTTCTAGACAGGCCAACCCAAAGAAGGGTAAGCACTCCCTGATGGAACCAGGGAGCTGTATGACAGAATAGTTGTGCCAACTGTTTTTGTTGCAAAAGTAAGTATTACAAGCTGATGAGAAAGACGCTAACTCTGAGTCGGTAGAACCTACAGAAAGCTGAGTGCTCCTAAGGAAAGGAGGGAGGTAGGAAACCTAAGCTGGGGCGATCAACGAATGGATGCGGTCTCAAACAAGGCAAGGACTGACACCCAAAGTCATCCTCTGACTTAAACACATGGACAGCGGCACAAACGGACCACAAGGACACACAAAAATATACGCATGGTGATTTTAAAAGCTGGCAAGTGTGCTGCCATGTTTGGGCCTTACTGCATTAAATAAATGACAATCAGGCATCACAGATGACAGAGAATCAAGATTAATTAAAATATATGTCTGATAACCCCCAGGGTAAAACAGTGAGAGGCATACATAACCCACCTAAGTGGTCTCCTTAAGGCCCACTTAACAGAGGAGGAATCCTATTAGAAGAGAACATGGGTCTTAGAGGACAAGTTACAACTTTGACTTTAATAAACAAACTGTCTTAGTGAGGTGTCTATTGCTGTCATATGACACAATGACCAAAACCAACTCAGAGAGGAAAGGCTTTAGGAAAGAGAAGGGAAGCCATGCTGAGAACTCAAAGCAGGAACTGATGCAGAAGCCATGAAGGAGTGATGTTTAGTGGGTCGTTCTCATGGCGTGTTCGCCTTGCTTTCTTATTGCACTCGTGGCTGACAGCCTAGAGATAGCACCAGCCATAGTGAACTGGGCCCTTGCACATCAAATAACGGTAAAAAAAAAAAAATGCCGTGCAAAATTGCATATTGGCCAGTCTTACAGAGGCATTTGCTCAATTAAGATTCCTTCTCCCCAGATGACCCTAGCACATCACTATAATCCAAAACTACATTTTTCAATTTATCTTTATAACCACAGAGAAGTGTAGCTTCCATTCCTCAGCAAAGAAACTTACTTTTGCAACAGATGGAGAACCCTACAGAAAACCACAACCAATGATAATGCAGAAAACAAGTGACCATGTCAGGGCCAGTCTAAATTGATATATCTTCAGCATAGCTCCTGTACGGAAGGCTCAGGGAACATCACAGAAGGAGTGTGGAACAATTGTAAAAGCCAAAGTAAGTGAAGTGTCACTTGAGGCTGTGTCTCCTCAAAAGACCAGGAAAGCTACACCCATGAACTATTAACAACATGGTTTCCTAAACAATACCTAAACAAAGACAATGTCAACTAACAAGCTAATGCAGGAAGGGGAAAGCTGAGGAGGCCTAAACCCTAGACAAAGGAACTACAGGTAAATTAAAGAATGCTGGGGGTGGGAAAATAGGGTTGCCCAGGAAAGACCTCTTTCCCAACTGGTTGTCCAATACTAAATAGTCTGCCATAAGAACATGCGGATACAAGTAACCCTTTATGGACTGAGATAGAGATAGAGATAGAGATAGAGATAGAGATAGAGATAGAGATAGAGATAGAGATAGAGATAGAGATAGATACAGATCAACAACTAAAGAAATAGAATCCACAAATTTGAGACAGAGCAAATGAGGGAACATGGAAGAGGTTGCACAGAGGAGAGAAAAATCAAAGAAAAAGCGTAATTATATTTTCAGTTCCTTTTTTGCAATTTTTTATAAAAAGTATGTTTGCATTTGATGCAAATAAGTCACCTTGATGAAGAGAACAGGCTCCTTTATAGACTAATGGTTCTATTAAGCTCAAGAAACAATTTTAAAGTGTGTTCTAACAAAGCGAGTTTTTTCAAGAAAGTGGTTTCATAAACTGCTCAGCTCATAAATGTTACAGAACTGTCAGAAATGTGAGAAAATGGAGCCCACACGCAACACAAACCCCTGAAAGGGAGCTCCCTGGAACTCTGCCACAGGGATGAAGTGAAATAATATTCTATACTTTTCCTAACAGCTCATTAGAAGTCAGAACATCAGGAACCAGTTACGTTTTCCAAAGTTCATTTATCTCCAAATGTCATTAGGGTATAATCATATATTCTTTAAGACATTTTTTTTAAAATGCCGGCATGTGGCACATTTTCAACCTCACTCCCATCCCATCCCACCACCAAAAAATTAGAAGTAACATTCAGGAATAATGAGATCTCTCTAGATCTTTAAGCACCTTATCTGTCTTGTTTTATTTGAAAAGAGGCTCTTTCTGTGTGGCACAGATTGGCCTTGAGCTCTTGGTCCTCTTGGAGAGGTGGGTCATACACCAAGATTTAGGTTTCTGTAATCATCCTTGATCATGAAACATTAAAGAACTGCTGTAATTGCAAATCACATACTCTATACTGTCAAAACTTGTCCAAAACCTGTGCCTTTGCAGTTTTCATCTTAGCAAGCTGAGGGGAAAGAACAGTATTCTATGATAAAGCACTCTAGAATTTATAGGATATCTCTCTCTCTCTCTCTCTCTCTCTCTCTCTCTCTCTCTCTCTCTCTCTCTCTCTTTAACAAAGCCCATTTTACAATTCACTTTAATCAAATATTAAACATAAAATAATCTTTTTGAACATCAACTGGAAAGTTTTCACTGCAGAGATCAAAGCAGGGAGATTCGCAGAAATGTTTGCACACCAATTGTGGCCAGAAGTTCAGAGGTTCCAAGACTCTGGGTTCAAAATCTTGGAAAAGGGCCCAGGAGAGGAGCAGCAATGACCACACTCCCTCATACTGAAGATGCACCCTCTAGACAGGGTTCCTTAGACCTGGATTCTTACCAACCTCATCCTCCTCATGTGTAGGTGGATGCTTGGCTCCTAATTTTCCTCACCCCCCAATATTTTCAAAGCACCTTGGGGAAAAGCTAATGATAAATCTAAGTCATTTTTCTGAGAACCTTGTCCCACTGTGTGATAGATAGCACCCTACTGGTTGAATTTTGGTTGGAGCACAGGATTGCTCCTTCTGCAAGTCTCCTGTGGCCAAGTTAACTTTTGTTTCTCCTGATTGCAGGTTGGTTGCTGTGGTGAGTTGAATGAGAATGGCCCCCTCATAGATTCACAGATTTGAAAGCTTGGTCCCCAGCTGGCAGAATTGTTTTGGATAACGATTAGGATGTGTGGCCCTGTTGAAAGAGGTACATTAATCATCAATCCAATCATCAGTTGGGCCAAACATGTTTCCTAAGTCCAGGCCATGTCAGTCTCTTTTTTCTCTACGTGTTGCTTGTGGATCTGATGTAAGCTCTCAACTACTGCCCCAGTGCCATGCCTGCCTTTTTGCTGCCATGCACCCTGCCAGGATGGTCATGGAGCCACCTTCTGAAATAGTAAGCAAGCAGCCTTGGTCATGTGTCTCATCACAGCAATGCAAAAGTGAATAAGGCAGTTTGTTTTTAGGAATAAAAGCTAGGCATTTGAATCCTGTTCAAAACATTTTTGTTTTGGCTTTTTTGTTGTTGTAGTTGTTCGTTTATTTGTTTGTTTGTTTTGTTTAAGACAAGGTCTTTTTGTGTAGCCTTGGCTGGCCCAGATCTTGATATGTAGACTGGGCTGGCCCAGAACTCATAGAGATTTACCTGCCTTTTGCCTCCTAAATATTGGAATTGAAGTCACCATGCCTGCCTGGTTTTGGCTTTTTCAAAAGCACAATTTGAAGTACATATTTTCAGTTCACCGACTTAATTCCGCTTACCAAGCAGACCAGCAGTGCTTTCTCCTGGTTCAATTCTAACCATGTCTTTACCTCGGTTGGCTAGTGGAACAAAGACTCGGCGTCACCTTCCAATCAGCTGCACTTCAGTCACTTTGCCTGCCACTTCTTGTTCTCATTCATGAACCTTTCTGACATGTACAGTTTTAATTGACTAATAAAATTGTTAACATAAAGTAATTCTAGTATCTTGATTCTAGGATATTCCTCAAAAAAAAAAAAAAAAATCTATATGTGCTCAGCTCCCTTCTGTAAGATGGCAAAGAACCAATTCCAATCTCCCTGAGTACTTTAAATTACTTTTAAATCATTTAAATTATGTAATACAGTGCAAATGATTTAAAAAATCATTGTTATGTTACATTGCATATTTTTGTATTTTATTTTTGTATTGCTATGCTATTGAATTCTTTTAATTCACATTTGTTTGAACTCATAGATGTAGAACATGTAGGAAGACCAACTATTTATAGTGTACAACATGGTATTTACACACATACACTGTGAGACAATTAAGTCACACTAGAAAGCATATCTATTACCTCATTATCATCTTTATATAAGGATATTGAAGTTAGCCTAACCATCATTGTGTCCCTATTTGGCAGATTTGTTTGGGGGATTTCCAGATCATTCATTCTCTGTAATATTGTCCCTTTAGAATGATATATGGCTCTGTGTTGACTTTACCGCTTCCTTCTCTGGGTGCTGGCTTGAAGTGGGACTATTTCGGTTAGTTTGTTTTGTTTTGTTTTTTGCTGCTAGCCATCTCAGCCACCAAATGCAGTCACTATTGCACATGCCAGCAAGATCTAAAAGGACACTGATATACCTATCTCTGTTAGGCTATGCCAATGCCCGGCAAATATAGAAGTGAATGCCCACAGTCATCTTTAGAATAGAACACAGAGACCCCAATGGAGTCTCTAGAGCTAGAGAAAGTACCCAAGGAGCTGAAGGGGGCTGCAACCCTATAGGTGGAACAACAATATGAACTAATCAGTACCCCCAGAGCTCGTGTCTCTAGCTGCATATATAGCAGAAGATGGCCTAGTCAGCCATCGTTGGGAAGAGATACCCCTTGGTCTTGCAAACTTTATATGCCCCATACAGGGGAACGGCAGGGCTAAGAAGTGGGAGTGAGTGTGTAGGGGAGCAAGGTGAGGGGGAGGGTATAGGGGACATTTGGGATAGCATTTGAAATGTAAATGAAGAAAATATCTAATAAAATAAGTTAAAAAAACATCATAATCTATTGTTGTTCTTTGCTCTAGAATTTTCTCTAAAAGAAGCTCCATTTTATAGTAACTGAAAACTCGGAGTTCCATGTCTGAATGAGACCCTCCAAGCTTCCTGCTTTGCTATCTGCTGCTTGGTACATGGCTGCAAACATCAGAGGCTGATCAGATGTCCACTGCCCAGGCCATGGGTATCCTTCCCCAGACTACTGACCTGGTCCTTATCCTAACTGCCTAACACTTCTCAGTGTGACTTCAGGGACTCCATTCTACTAGGTCTCATGCAGTCAAGCTGTTAGTGAGCTCAAATCTCTCAGAAATAACAGGAAAAATAGATTCACAGCATTGGGTATACAGAGCCAGAGCAAAGGAAACTACAGATGCTTACCCTTGAGGACTTCAAATTAGGGAAATGGGAAAGGAATGTGTTCTATTTTATTTATTTATTTATTTATATATATGTGTGTGTGTGTGTGTGTGTGTGTGTGTGTGTGTGTGTGTGTGTGTGTGTGTATGTATATGTATATATGAAAGAATGAATGAAAAGAGGAATGAGGTACAATTTTTTTCTCCAATTTTTCATTAGGTATTTACTTCGTTTACATTTCAAATGCTATCCCCAAAGTCCCCTATGCCCTCAACTCCCCTGCTCCCCTACCCACCCACTCCCACTTCTTGGCCCTTCCCCTGTACTGGGGCATATAAAGTTTGCAAGACCAAGGGGCCTCTCTTCCCAATGATGGCCCACTAGGCCATCTGCTGCTACATATGCAGCTAGAGATATGAGCTCTTGGGGTACTGGTTACTTCCATCTATAGGGTTGCAGACCCCTTCAGCTCCTTGGGTACTTTCTCTAGCTCCTCCATTGGGGGCCCTGACTGTGAGCCTGACTGTGTTTGCCAGGCACTGGCATAGCCTCACAAGAGACAGCTAAATCAGGGTCCTTTCAGCAAAATCTTGCTGGCGTATGCAATAGTGTCTGCGTTTGGTGGCTGATTATGGGATGGACCCCCAGGTGGAGGTGCAATTTTTCTGAGACTAAATGACAATATGAGGCCCAGCTTCAGGGGGGCTATGCAGCAACACAGGCCCAGACCAGGCCGCGAGTTGGTTCTGGTCCAGAAATCAGCAATCAAGAAAGGAATCATATAAAAAGATTTCAACAACTGGTGACAGGGCGTGAACAAAGAGCTTGGGGTAACTCTTCTATAAGGACATTTGGTACCCCCAAGTATCATGTTGAAAAGCAGACAAAGAGTGTGGGTAGAAGAAAGGCCAAAATCTCAGATAGAGGGATGAGTCAGCAGTCCCTGATGGTGGTGAGGAAGAGGAGATTCTTAGAGAAACAGAGGGTGGGACAGTGGCAGAGGAGTAAAGTCCAGTGCCCCTAATCCTTTGGGAAAAAGAAATTTACATTCAGCTATCAGGAAAGAGAACTGGCAAAGGAGACTTTAAAAGGGAAGAATGTGCTGGCTGCTGAAGACAATGAAGATAAAGTAATGAACCTGTTTCCTGGGAGACGCTTGTAGCGAGAAACACTTCTCTAGCATGTAGGTTTGCTATGACATTTCAAGCATTTTTTTTTTTTTTTATTTGAAGGCTGCTCTATTCAAAGCTGTACATGTCCATGGTTTCAAGAGCAACAGCACCTTGAGACAGTTTCCTTCTGCCTATAGCTGGAGGCAGGGCCAGGGGCTTAAGAACAAGTTGGACTAAAATTATCCTTCTTTGTTTGTTTCTTTCTTCTCTTTCTTGAGCTTAAAGACAAATTGTACTAAAATTATCTTTCTTTTTTTTTTCCTTCCTGTCTTTTGTGTTTGGTTTTTGTTTTGTTTGTTGTTGTTGTTGTTGTTTTGGTTTTGGCTTTAGCTTTAGACAGAGTCTCACTCATGATCCTCCTGCCTCAACACTACAAAAGCAAGGATTATAGGAGTGTAGCACTGTGCCTAACAAACAAAAATTTCTGGTAGAGCAAAAGGTGTAGAAAGGAAGGGAAACAAAGAGTTCAGAAGACTAGAACAAAGAGGAGTCTAGAGAACAAAACACAGCCTTTGGTCAAATGGGGAACCTTGATACCCCTACTCCAAAAAAAAAAAAAAAAAAAAGTGATTAGATGCTCTTATTTCTGACAAAGGGGAGGACTGATGGCTAGGAGGGAAGGAAAATCAGTTTCAGTGAAGTCTAACTCCATCCAAATTTCTTTCCAATTAAATGTTAATACGCACTTAGTAATATTAGTAATATAAACCAAACTTTGGATTACATTAAGTACATCTGGGGGCTAAAGAGATGGCTGTGCTTAAGAGCACAGACTGCTCTTCCTAAGGTCCTGAGTTCAAAGCCCAGCAACCACATGGTGTAACAAGACCTGACACCCTCTTCTGGAGTGTCTGAAGACAGCTACAGCGTACTTACATATAATAAATAAATAAATATTTTTTTGAAAAAAAACAAGATGTCTGACTTTTTTCTCATCTCACTAACTATATTGAAATGTGTTCCTCAAATATTACCTGCGTAGGGAAAGCACACTAATGGGTCACTGAGTAGCTCTTCCAAATAATCAGCTGACTATGGCTGGCTCCATGTGACATCACTGTGCTCCTAACAGATAAAAAGGCACTGCCACTCACAAGGTTTTCCTCCAGATAACAAATGTGGTATGGGACTTCTCTGGTACTACAATAACGCAGTCGTCAGTTTTCCCACATTTTCTCCACCAGCCCAGAAGATTGAAGCTCAGTTGCTGAGGCTAAGCCTGCGATTTAGCTGAAATTACAAAGTCCTGGCAGAACCTGGCCCTCCAAATGAACATGGCTAGTTGTAGCTTCCAAGACCCAAAGCACAATTTCTGAGAAAATTCTTTTGTGCAAATTTATATGGGCAAATGAACATTGATACTAATTCATTCCAGGTGACAAGTTTAACTTGACAAGTTTAACACGTGAGTCTCTATTGCTTATATATTTTAGAATACCAAACATAAAGTTCAGATCAAATCAATTTAAATAGAAGACTGAGTTGCATGTACTTCATAATTGCTAATGAGAGTGCATCAAAATGTTGCTAAAATTAAGAACACTTTGAGGATTGAATTTAGTTTGGACTTTAAATCCTATCATTTATTTTGCAGAATATTGTTCTCTTTCAATTCACAAACAGAAATTTATTCTATAATTATGGACCATTCTTACACAATTCAACAGAAACGATAATGGAAGCTCTAGTCTTAAAAGCTTTTTAGTTACATGTAGCAAAAATCTTAAAAAGTAATTTGATTCAGTAATTGTATAGGATTAAATATATTTGAAGGAAATGATTCACAATACAACAATTCACACAAAAGTATATTCACGCCACCTATATATCTAACCATAGACAACTGCTCAGGACAGTATTTTATGCAAAGGCCATTGAGATGGCTCAGTGAGTAGAGGTAATTATTGCCAAGCCTGATGACCTGAGCTTTCTGTGTAGGACTCACACAGTGAGAGGAGAAAACAACTCTCACAAATTACCCTCTGACTCCCATATACACATCAAGGGGGGAAATGAACATAAATAAGCAGATATAATTTAAAAGAAAGTAAATAAGTAAAATACGTTATTCAGATTCCAAGAGAATAGTATATTGCTCTTAAAATATATTTAATAGTCTCAAATCATCTATAGCATTAAAGTATGATTGATGGTAACATATATATATATATATAAAAAACATGATACGTTATATATATATCTTACATATATATAACGTATCATGTGTATAAAAACTTTTCATGCATGTAATTATATTTTTCTATATGTTCAATTTTTTCATTGTAAGACAAAACTCTTTTCTTTTTTGAAAAATTATAAAAGATGATTTTATTAAAGTACTACAGGTGTAGGGCGTACTCAGAGTCCTGATGGATAGGTACTTTGTCTATGTTAAACAAGTGAGTCCCTGTGAAGAACACAGAATATCTTACAGAAAAAAAGTTCCTATACCTGACACAGCGCTGAGTAATCTAGAAACCTCACATGAGGGGAAGGTTTATCTCAGACCTCAGAAGACTGAGGCAGGAGGACAGAGAGTTTGAGGTCAATCTGAGCTACCATAACAAGACTCTGTCCCCAAACCAGGAAAAAAAAAAAAATGGAATTCATTGTAATGTTCTGTGTGCTCTGTTCAAAAATGAAAAATAAAAATAAAAATAAAAAATAAAAATAAAATAAAAATTTAAAAAAAGCCATGTGAGTACTGTACTGTCTCTGCAAAGCTCCAGATAAGAGAGTTCTACCTGCCCTTTGACCTGCTCAGTCTCCTTCCTGTTTTCCTCCAACTAACATGCACCAGGCATGTCACTAAGCCTTGCAGCACAGGCACCTTTGGGGCTGTCACTCTCTTAAAGAGCATGTACCTGAAGCAGCTGCCCAGAGGACAGCAACAGGATCATTTCAACAGCATCCCCATGGTTCCCCTTTTGTCAATTATAAAACCATTAAGAACTGAAATAAAAAGAGTTTATTTATCATGCATAGTGCAAACTAGTGTGCCTTCTGTAACTGTGGTCTGCATCCCGCATCTGTAGATTCTACTGACCATGAAAAGAAAAATACTCAGGAAAAAAAAAAAACCTCACCTGAGACCAAATATGCAGATTTTTCTTCCCATCATCTGCATTGCATTAATTACTGTAAAAAATATAGTCATGTAACTCCTTGCCCTCAGGAGAACTTGGAGTTCTTGGCTAGGTCAGCCTGGATTATATTCAAGTAAATACAGCAGTGTAGGCATTGTTTAAGTACATTGGAAGGACATGCACAAGTGACATGCATGTAATAGAGATTTCTGTAGGAAAGAATTGAGCAGCTCCAGATTCTAGAAGCTGTGGGGTTCCTGGAAGGATTCCCCCATGGATACTAAAAGACAACTGTAATTCTATTTTCTAATTAAGTCTGGCAACATATCCTAATATCCTAAGTAATGAAACAACCAAAAATCCTTTCCGTTACAAGGATTTTGCCATCGTTTTTTCAATGTTTACTTCATCTGTAACTCCTTAAGTCATTTCTGTGCCCTTTGAGTCTTCTGTGGGGGGGATGTGCAGCCTCCCTCCCCGAGTTTGTAGGTGGATGCCAGGGTCTCCAGATATCAGTATTGGAACGTGAAGTATTTTAAAGGTGTTTGGGTCAAAATGGCATTTCTCACAGTTGAGGTTAACAAAGCCCCAAATACACGCCTTTCTTTTAGACAGGTCTTAACCAGACAGTCCAGGCTGGCCTCTCACTGGCTGCTCCTGCCTCAGCCTGAAGAGTGTTGTGCCCTTGCTACATCTTTCTGAGTAAGTGCCTTCTGAAGACATGTCCAAGGGACTCTGGTCCTTCTGCCATGGGATGACCCACCCAGCCTCAATCTGTGAACTGGGAAACCCTCACCAGGCATTGAATCTGATAGCAGGTGGACGGATTTCACACTTCCATGCTGCAGACTCCTTATCTGTGAGAATAAATTGTTGTTTAAAGCTGCATAGTCTGTGTCCCTCTCCACTTTTCCCCAGGTTGCTTTGCAGAATGCTCTAAGTAATGGCTCACTGTATGTGGCTCAACTCACCGAGCCCAGCACTAACATCTTCTTCCACTTTTTCCACTCACAGTCGTTGTAACCATGACCTGCATCTGTTACAAACTGATCATGACTGACTCCTCCAAGACTCCTATACTGACTCATATAGGAGTGACCACACTCTTCATGAGTTCCTTCAATAACAGTTCTTGGCCATGATATTTCAGCAGTATTGTTGCTCCGAAGCCATATGGGCAAAGCTTACACAGGGGCACTTACTGTCCATAGACTACAACATTGGCAATCAAAAGCTAGCTTTGTTTGTGTCAATGGCTCAGTCACTCACATAGGAGTCAAGCCACTTTCTACATCCCAAGTATTCTGGAATGAAGGGGGGGGGCAGAGCAAGAGGACACAACTCAGCAGCACAACTGAATTAAAATCAGTTATCCAAGGTGTCATCACTAGGTGACATTATCTACTTTGAAAGTTAAAACAGGAAAAGTTCACTGCTTTGACTACTTCCAGCTAGCTCTGGTGTAAAGTTTAAAAAAACAAACAAACAAAACAAATCAAAGGTCCTTTGGTAAGACTGGAATTCTTCAAATCTGTGCATAAAGCCCAGTTTGGAGTCTTTTGCTAAAGCTTCAGTCTGAATTATTAACACCAGTGACGTTCCCACATATTTACAAAACCAGTCCTGTACACTGCACTTCTCAACTCTCCCAAAGGGCTCTCTTGTCCAGTTGATGAAATTCTATTACTATGCTTACTATCTCAGGCTATTATTGTGTTCATTATTGGTTTTGAATTTGGGTTATAATGGAAAAAAAAATAAAGGAAAATCTGCATTGAAGTGCTGTGCCCTAGAAACAACTCGCACTATTGTGATAATTCACACAGGAAACAGTTCTCTAACATGTGAGATAGACTGCATGGCCCTCCTGCTGGTTAAGTGACCAGGGTTATTATAAGCACTATAGGATGGCAAGTTCCCAGTCTTCTAGCTGAACATTATTGCATAATCAAGTTTGGACTGCAGCAAAGGTGGGTATATAGCAGGAAATTAGCTGTTGGTTAATGGACGCTTGGTTTCCTGTCAGCCTTTGGAGAATGTCTCTTCTGGGGATGTGAGAAAAGAAAAGAGAACCCTTTTCAGTTGTTTTGAAATAAAGAAGGGTGAAACAAGTAAGAACATCATTGCTTATCTCTAAATAATAGGTAACTGACATCCTGGTCAGCCACAGAGGAGCCATGCTGGACATACACTACTTTAACTGGCCCTTCCCCCTTTATTCCAGTAAACTAAGATGTGCCTGTGAGCTGCACCCACCCAGGCTTTCAGAGAGCTGCTCATTCCCTATCTATGCTAATTCTATTAAGCTTAGAAAGAAAAAAGATGTTTGCCTCTTTGAATGCCTGAACTTTGCAAGAGCAAGCAAGAGAATAAGAGAGATTTGCAGACTGAAGGAGAGCTTTCACAGCACCCACATTGGCTACCACTGCAGACCAATGTTATAGTGTCACATGGAAAAACTGCCAAACTTCTCAGCATACACCACAATCCATTATCACAAGGGTTTTGCATATGATGAGAAAACAAAGAAAGGCTCAACACTTTGAAATGTTTAATTTGTTATGATTTCAGTGGAGTCAATAACAGCTTCCAAATGTGAGCCACACCATGCATTGATTTACATAATCTTAAATAGGTAGTCTGAGTTACATAAGAATTTGAACATCTGAATTTCTCCTTTTGCAGAATTAAATAACTTACAAAAGTCAACAATTTTACTTAATGCTATACATATATTGTGGGAAAGCCAACATCTTCATCCTTACCCTCTACAACTTACAAGATTGGGTTTTATATATGTAAAATTCATTTGTATTGAGATCAGGCATCAAGAGGAACTAGAACATGGCAAAAGGTTGGGTTTTTACAGTAGATATTATATACAAATGCTACCTTTTAGTTAAATGCTTCCAGTTGGGGATTCAGAACCTTACACATCCTAGCTGGTTTTTGCCTCTCAACTATCTTCTTTAAATGCAGTCTTTTCATTCTGCATTTGTTTAAATACAATAGTACATTTGATAAACAGCAAGCCTATGTGCTCCTCTCCTTGATTTTCATTTGTAAATTCCATGCAAAAATTTATGAAATTAAGAAAACACCACAAAATAATAAAAAGGAAACATTAAATATGTTGATTCTTAATTCTGAATATGGACAATTTTGATAACCCGCAATTTAGCTATCTTAGAATAAAAACAGAAGGATGTTTTGACTATAGGAGACACATACACAGTCCACTTGAAGATGTACAACAAAGCTGGGTGCCTATTCCTTGTTGCCAAGGCAATGTGGCTCATAGTCCTGCCTCCAATATCTCTCCATCAAAAACAGCTAGGTCTAAAAAGGCATAAACCCTTCTCTTGCTAAGTTGCTTCTTCTCAGGTATTTGTTCACAGCAATAAGAAAAGTAACAAAAAAGCCATAAAGGAAGGATTTGTCCAAGTTCTCACAAAACACTCTGTGACCTAAATGTTCCGACAGCTAACTTTTTCCACAGCAGAAGTGTTCTTGCAAATTAAACCTCCAATGGCCTCTATGGGTTAACTTCCTTAGGATGTGGTGAAAATTATCCATGCAATTAAACTTTCATTTTATAAGGTGAATTTTCAAGTGTGGGCATGCAGTTATCAATCATAAAATAAACTCATGCAATATGATATAATGGTAAGTAAGGCAAACCATAGGAAAAAGATAGTTGCACAGATAGATGCTGAATAGATAAACAGAGATAGGCAGATAAATGCCACAAAATAGACATAGGTATGAAGATAGATAGATGCTGGATAAATAGATAACAGGTAGAAAGATAGATGCTGGATATATAACAGATAGTAAGATAGATAGATAGATAGATAGATAGATAGATAGATAGATAGATAGATAGATAGATAGATAGATAGATAGATAGATAGATAGATATGCAGATGAGTGTTCTCTTTCCAAAACAAGAATCCTGAGAGAAAGGGGAAGGGAGGGAGGATATTACCTCTATACAAATACACACGAGTATGTGTGAAGATCAGAGGTTGACACAAAATGACTCCCTTTACTTCTCTCAACTTTAGCTCCGCAAACAGCCTCCTCTGGAACTCAGAGCTCAACAATTAGCTAGGCTAGCTGTCAACTGAGTCAGTGATCGATGGCCAGAGGGAACTTCCTGTCTCCAATGCCCCTCCTCTCTCGTTTTTTTGTTTTTTTTTTTGTCCTCACCAGCTCTGGTGTTACAGATGTATGCAAGCATTTCTGGCTTTTACATGAGTGCTAGGGTGAGAATGCAGCCTTGTGCTTGCACAGCCAGTTCCTTACTTATAGAGTCATCCCCCACCACGAATCCACCTCATTTCTTATGTGTGTATGTGTGTATATGAGTATGTGCAGTGAGGTTGGGATGTGCATGCATATGAGTGGGAGGGTGGGGGTATGGTGTCTACATGTGAGTGTGACTGTAAGAACATATTGTGCACGTGCAGATGCCATGAAGTAGGTATCTTCTGCTACTGGCCTTGCCCTGAGACAGGGCCTCTCAGTGACCTGGAAGCTTTTTGTTTCAGCTAGGTTGGTTGCCAGTGAGCTCTCAGGATCCATCTGTCTCCACTCCTAAGGACCAGGTACCAGGCCTGTGCAGTGGATTACAGGTACGTTCACTTGGGTGCTGAGGACTTACAGACCCTCAGGTTTACAGAGCAAGTGCTCCTCCTACCCAGTAAGGCTATTCCACAGGCTCCAGCCTTAAGCCAGTTTTCAGTTTGCTTCCAAGTAGCAAAAACCAAAAGCAATTACAGTTGAAATGTTTGACTCACTGCATTTCTGGATCTACTTTGATTTACTCGCCCACTCACACCAGGTTTTGGTAACTCCTGAGCCATACACATGCTCCCCCAAGGGACTTTCTAGCTAAATCAAACAATATTACACGCCTATGGCAGTACTATGGCTTGTGGAAAAGTCTAGAAGTATATCTGTGCTCTGAGCTAATACCACTGACTCTTCATGAACATGAACATGTATACGAAACTTACAGAACTACACAAAAGTGGTTACCTAGTAGAGGCAGGAGGTTTGTTTGTTTTAAATTTTTCTCTCAGGAACATGTTTCAAATTGCTAGAGAGTTTTATCCAGATAGAATTTTATTTTATGCAAAGATAACATAAATTGTAATTTGGAGTCTTAGACCATAACAGAACACCTGAGCCTTGGTAAGTTATACAGAAAATGCATTTGTTTCCTACTATTGGAGAAGGCTAGGAAGTCTAAGGTCAAGACATCTGCAAAAGTCTTCTTGCTATGTCATTCCACAGAGGGCAGAAGGGGTCAAACTCACCCTTTTATGAGAAATCCAGTACCCCGGTATTTATATTGATCACTGCTTAAAGGTGTCACATTTCAACACTATTGCACTGGGTACTAAGTTCACACACACTTGCACTTTGGGGATACTTGCAAACAGAGCATGTACTACAATGAGCTCGTTGGAAAAACATAAATGTCAGAAAGTGTGGGTATGAAATGTAACATGTTCAATCACAGAAGGGGGCTTTCCTATAGGATGCAACATTGAAGTCGACCTGTCTCCCTCCATAATGTCATTGTCAACTCATTGTCAACCCCAATGATGTATCTCCAGGGTTCTATTACTTCTCTCCAGAAAGCAGACTAAGCCAGCAGCCACAGGAAGCCATATTTTGTTCTCAGCACTAGTCTGTTAGACTAGGGCTACAGCTCAGCACAGAGCATTTGCCTTTTATGTCATGGGGCCTGTGTTCTATCCTCAGCACCTCTATTACACCAGTAATAATGTGTGGTTGGCCCAAAAGCCTAGTGAGCCTTTTATTTTTCAATACATTCATCCTCTCCACCTTACAAGTTGTTCCCCTAGCACTCTGAAGGAAAAACAGGGGCTTAAAATTAACAACCTTCCCCTGGGCATGAAAGTCTGTTACTGGGAAATAAAATGCTGCTTTGTTTTGTTTCTAATTGACCTATGGGAAACAATACTTAGGTTTGTGTACAGAAAATATCACCTATAACCATCAATGATAACAAATGAATTCCTTTTATGTAAAAGCTTTGCAAAATGCATAGCCCCTGAATCACAACAGGAAAAATATTTATTTTTGTATTAGCAGCAAGAATGACAGTTGCATACAAACACACACTAACACATACACACACACACACACACACACACACACACATATTTGTGTTTGACAACTATGTAGAAAGTATTTGTAAATTTAAGTATTTGTTAATCATTTCAACATCACATTTTCTTTCAAAATTTAATTTCTGAGTAAGAAGTAGATGGGGAAAAACGTGTAATGATATAATCAATGGAATCTATAGCCTCTTTCAAAATAAATAAAGAAGCACAAATTAGGGCTTGTAAATGGGTGTAGTTTTATTCACATCTTAATTTTATTCTTATTCATCTGAATGTGAGAATCACTCATGCTGAAGCTTTGTTTACAGTGTGGCTGGGTGGTGCTTAAGCTTCCTGGCAAAATGCAGTTAGTGATGGATTGGTTCTACGTCATGACACAGTCTTCGAGAAAACTACGAATAAGGCAAATCTCCACCCAGCCTCAGAATGCAAAGCTCTGCTCTGGTTCAAATTGATGGTACAGCAAATCTCTAAGAGACTGGACCTATCTTTTTCCTTCCACGTTTTGAAGACTGATAATTATTTTAATGGCTAACATAAATGGTCCTAAAAGTACACAGCCCCTAAAAATCATCGAGCAACTGAAAGCTACCTCATCTCTGGGTAGCACTCCCAGGACGGACGGGTAAGCGTGGCCCAAGGAGTCTCTATAAAAATCATGATCTCAGCTCCTCAACTGCCTGGAAAGGCTCGTGTGCTTTCTAAGCAGAGACAAAATTCTGTGTCAAAACACAGGGATTGGTTTAGAATTATCCACACCAACCCTGACACAGGCTGAATTTTGTGGGGTGAGTACCAGCTTTTACTCTTCTTTCTGCTTTGAAATCAGCATAAAAGCTTCCCAGTGACAGAGGTAGCAGCTACAGAAGATTTTATTTGTAGCTTATGGAGTACAAATATACACATTCTGACTGAAATATGTCTCCTCAAGTAAAAAATTGCACACATATTTGTCTGTAAGATTCTTCACAGGTACCCAAGTTTTAAGTCATAAAAGTATCTTCTTGAAAATGTTTATACCTATTCATTCAATTATATACACATTTAGCTGTTTGTTCTCGTTCATGCCTTTTCTTTTTTTTTAAAGCAAATATCTAATAGGCACCTCTCAAGTATCAAGCAAAAAACAAGTACCACTCACAGTACTCGCAGTACTCAGACACAGTCCTGCCTCATAGGATCTAATGGAGAATCAACGGGGAAAACTATACAAGTGAGACAACCAAATAAGGTCTAAAACTGTGACAATGTCAGAAAGAATATGGTATCTTAGCAAAGTAGGAGGGGAGAATGCATCTTAGGGTGACAATCCTACTGACCCCTGCACAGAGCATGGGTGTCACTCTCTAGTAAGGTGAGCTGGGGAAAGCCATTGAACAAGCACTGGTCCCAGCCTTGCTGCTCAGTACATCTGTGCTGGTTTGCCCTGAAAACACTTCCTTATCTGAACTTTTAATACTTTGTCAGGGTGACTGGCACTTTTGAAAGGCAATGTGATGTAATATTTGAAGAATGCAAAATAAGTAAATAGCAAAACTGCACAATGATGTGACTCTTTTGTACTTCAAAAGATTTCATCTGTTCCATGTGCTTCAGTTACCTCAGAATACAGTGACCGGTGCACATTATAAAACATAGACGATCCACGTGACAAAAGGGAGAGGCTCTATTTCCTATGCTGCCACATTGACCAGATTTTGGTAAATGACAAATACTGGATCCAAATAACTTGACATGTGAAAATAACAAAATCTACAATCTGACTTAAAATTTATTTTTTTTTTCTTTTCTTAGAGTCACATACACTGAAACCCATGTTTTTTTGGTTTTGTTTTTGTTTTTTTCTTAGCTCCTGCATGCAGTCACTTGAAGGGACTACCCTCCCTCCTTATGTCTGTGCCATTCCTCCTTTAAACAATTACCAACTTTGACAAGGAGTACAGGCAGCAGCCGCTACTTATCCAACTGGCTTTCATTTCCTGTCATCTAAGGAAACATGAGCATAGGGTTTGCTTTGGAAGGCTGAAGACAGAAACTTGTCATAATTTTCAACAAACTGAATCCCAGTTAATTTCCTTCCAGATACAATTGTTTGTTAAATGTGCATCAGTCAAAATTAAATTACATGCCAGGCACCAGAAGCAACCCTGAGAAGGCTCAAGAAGAAAGCCATTCAGAACAAGAAAGAGAGGGAAAGATCCACTATTTTTAAAAGAAGCTCTAACAATACAAGCTTTCCACGCTCCCTAGAGAGAAAGAGGGGAAGCATCCGCCTAGAGCTCCCTATACCATCCATGCTAATATTAAACACAAGCCTCTCTTCATAAAGAGGGTTATGTAAGGGGCTGCTGTAATCTATGTCCTCAGTTCATTTATGCTTTCTTGTAAGTGCCTGGCATTGATGTACTCTTATGACTTAGGCATGAAACACACTGGCAGTGAAAAGTATTGTTCTCAATGAACACCCACCCAGACCTCTGTGCACAGCAGCCTAGAATCAAACAGGGACACACTCTGTGGACCTTCCTGAGAATGTCTTCCTGGGCAAGCAGCTTTCCAACCCCCAACTGGGTCATCGAAACATTCTTACCCTGGCTGAGTCATACCCAGCTTTCTTCTGCACTGAGCACACTAGCACATTCCCCACCTTTGAACTGTTTGTAGCAATTCTTTTACAGCTCTGAATGTGATCTACGCCTTTAGTAAAAGAACAAGGGGACAGACGGCTCCCTGATATGGAGAGCACAAGTATTTTGACTACAGTTTTCTTTGCAGGACCCTCCATGATCCAGTGTTGGCATTCATCTGTGCACTGGAAGCTTAGGGTCAGTGAGTCACCTGAGACCAGAGTTCATAGAGTTAGGAGTGAAACCATAGCTGCTAGGCCTAGATTCTTTCTAAGCACCCTTAAAAAATCTTCTGGGATTTATCCTCCTGCCAGCAAACCAGCAGAGTGCAAGATTATACTCGGTAGGTACTCAATCAGCAATCATCAACAGCAATGCTACTCTGAAGTCAGAGAAAGGATGTTAGACAATTCCCCAAACCCTTTATTCTAGCTTACTCTAGCCTGAATAGCTCTGCTCTTTCTTCTCTCATCTGGGGAAAAAAAAAAAGCCAAGAAAATGAACTAATAGTATAGAAAATGTGTATGGTGCACCTGAGAATGTGTGTGAACATAATGTATGAACATTTGTATATGAACATGTATGAATGTGTGAACATCAGGTGTTCCTCATAATGAACATTAGCATATGCCCTTATGCTGTTTTGTATAAGTATCTGGAGCTAACCATTGTATCACTGAAGTTCTGTTACCCTATGTTGTTTTGTAACATGAATGACAATGTTTCTATTTAATAGTTGAGAGGCTCCAAACAGCTTCCTGAAATGTGCTTAAACTGTGTGTGTTCTTCTGCATTATACTGTTTATACACCTAAATACATACAAGTAGATTTATGAAGGGAAAATGCAACATGTGACATATTAATACAAGAGAACTAGTTTTTGTCAACTTGAGGAAAACTAGGGTGATCTGGGAAGAAGGGATCTTAATCCAGAAAATGTCTCCATGGAATTGGCCTTTAGACAAGACTGTGGTACATTTTATTGGTTAATGGTTGATCAGAGAGGATCCGAATCACTATAGGGAGGTGGTTCTATTTGTCTAGGAAGGCCATAAAAGCCATGGGGAGCAAGACATAAGTAGCATTTCTCCATGCCTTCTACAACAGCTCCTGTCTTTAGTTTCCTGCCTTCAGTTTCTTATCTGACTTCTTTCAGGGACAGAGTGTAACCTAGGAGTTGTAAGTTGACTTTGGTCATGTGTTCTCCTTAAGTTGACTTTGGTCACGTGTTTTACCATAGTAATAGAGTCCCAAACTAACACAGTACCTATGGATGCTGCCTAGCTACAGTAAGGACAAGGCATAGGGATGATAGCTCATAGGTGTGTGAAACCAGAGAAGAAAAACATGATCCTGTATCCACATTTTCATTAGGATTGAATTAATTTTAAAAGAATAACAGAGACCTGGTTAAATCATAGAAGTAGTATTAGAACTTCTACAGTTCAGATCCTATGTTCCCAGTACTTCATAGTGAAAAAGAAGGAATGAGGTTTGTACAATAAACTAATAAATTAACACACATTTTAATATAAGTCTCATTTAAAATACTCTAAATACACTTTACTTTTTTAGCAGTAACTTACACTTCCTATATTTCAACCATTTACTCATCTGTCCACCTATGTAGTCTATATGCTTCCTACACAAAGACCACTCTTAAGCACCAAAACCACAACACAGACGTGATAATTTTCAGTACTTAGTGTTCTCATATGTATACAATCTCTCAAAAATCCATATGCCAAATCTCAATAATTATATTACAGTGTCTAATTTTAAGGATACTTGAAGTGTTAAAGCGAGTGTATGAGAAACAAAACAAGTGATAGCAAAGAAAATGATGTCGCCTTCTCACTGTCAGGAATCAAGAAAAGAAAAACAGGAAGACAATAGTAAATAAATAAAAAGGAGTATCTCTCCTCCAGTAACCATATATAAAGTTGTGGCAAAAATCAATCCTATGTATTAAAGTAACCAAATGCACTCCTAATTACTTGCACAAAACACCAAAAAGAGAGATCAGATAACACATCCACACACATAATTTGTATAATTGTTTGTCTGAGATCTTTGGGGGGCATCATCGACACATCTTCCAGCAGGAATACAGACAGTGCTTTACACTTGTTTAAGAAGAAAAATCACAGTATTGCCACTGTGCAGCAATGGTTCCCAAAACTCATAAACAAACACCTTTTCATCTCTCCGGCATAGCGACATATGTGATTCTATACAACATAATTCAGAGTATGTGGATACTTTCTTATTTCATGAAATGTATGTTTTCAGAACTATGTCTATGAAAATGCAGAGGCAGCTCAGTGTCATGGTGCTTATCTAACAGGCATTCCCAGCACTGCAAACAAATGCTTGTGTGTGCGTGTGTGTGTGTGTGTGTGTGTGTGTGTGCACGCGTGTGTGTATGCATATGTATATGTGTGTATCTATATATAGGACTGTGTTTAAGTGTGTATACTTATATATGTGTGTATGTATGTTTCTGTCTATGTGTGTGTGTATGTGCATACATTATATGGGTGAGTACTTCAGGAATATTTACAAGAAATATATGATTTTTCAAGATAATTTATCACAATAGTTTTAATTCTGCCATCCTTTACTCCTCAATTTTGCTCTTCTATCAAAATTTAAATTGTTACCAAAATATTCTCTTTAAAGCACATCTCAAATCTTGTCAGCTTACACGCTTCTATTTTCCACAAATTACCTTGTGAAATCTCGGGCATGATGTAAAAGGGCCTAGGCAGCTTATGTGTCTTCTGGTTTTTAAGTTGCACTTCTCTGGTTATAAGCACAACACTGATCCAGCTCATGCAGCTGTATGTGCCTTTGCCATTTGCTTCCCCGACCCAGAACATCCTCTACTGGTGGCACCAGCCAGTATCCCCTGACCCAGAACATCCTCTACTGGTGGTACCAGCCAATATCCCCTGACCCAGAACATCCTCTACTGGTGGNTATCCCCTGACCCAGAACATCCTCTACTGGTGGTACCAGCCAATATCCCCTGACCCAGAACATCCTCTACTGGTGGCAACAGCCAGTATCCCCTGACCCAGAACATCCTCTACTGGTGATTTCAACCAGTCTCCATGCCCATCCAGGTTAATTCTAATTTCTTTCATGAAGCTTTCCACATCAGAAACATTTCTCTCCACCTTCTCCCCCTCCTCTGTTGTCTTTTTCTCTCTCCCCATCCCTCTCTCTATCCTGCATGTCAGTCATCTGCTCTACTGGTGCTTACCACGTCCTAGTTTTTGAGTGCCATGTTACTTCCAATAGTTATAACATTCTTAAAACAAGGCTACTAATTATTTAGTGATTGTTTCTCTACTCATAATTTACAGTATTTGGTTGTGTGCCTCAGTCAAGGAAGCGCTTAACTGAATTAATTACTCCCCCCGCCCCCCCCAAAAAAAATGTCTGCATGAAGGCCGAAGCCTTAAATTCACATATTCTCTGCAGTTTCCTGTCAACGGTGACTGTTAAAATAATAACCACATTTGATGTTCTTTTGATAATTGGTCATGTGTCATAACTCTATGTACATGTGTGTTGTATAGTACAATGTTGACTAATCTGCTTCTGTAGGAAAAAAAGACATTTTTCCTGGCTGCCAATCATGTCTGTCCAAAAACCTTTGGTCCCCAATGCTACTAAGCTCTAATTTGTATTCAAAATAAAGTTATATCTCCAGAGCCAGAAAGACTACTCCCATGAGAAGCAAAAAGAGGAGGCCTTTGAGAATATGCTGTGGTTATGCTGTGTGCAGTTGCTGTTCTACACTTGATAGCTGTTCTATATTGAAACTTATATCTTCAGTTCATCTATCAATAAGTCTAAAGGCAGAATACCTCCCCTCATGGACTATGAACAAAGACAAACAAGTGATATGCTAATATGCATCAACCATCAGCACAAAACCACAACAGCTGGACAATGAAGCCATAAAATGTGCAAAGGTCTACACTATCACTCGCCCCTCGTTCTTCCAATCTGTCAATACTGCGTGTTCTTAAAGCGCCATTCAGTACATTTGGCTTCCATTTCACATACACTGATGTTTGACATAGAGATGCACTAAATATACCTGGAATTAGTTTTCTCAAGTCATCTTGTAATTCCCCACTCAAATTGTTCCAACAGTGGATCATAAATGAATGAAATTGCGCCCACTAGACCATAAAACACACCTTTTGGACAAAAGTATATTGTAAAGCTACAAATAAGTTCAATGTGCACAATGCTTATTTTTAGTGTGCACTAAAGTCATGTCCCTCCTGTGTTGCTATGTTTCATGTTGCACTACCTGGATACACAGACTTCCTGAGTGCTATATTTTGGAAGAAAAGAAGAGTTTAAAAATAAGAAAAAAAACAAACGAACAAACCCTCTTGCTTCTTTTCTTTTTTTTTTAAGGTTCTGGAGACTAGTACTGTTTATCAAAGTCAGGACTTGGTGAGTGTTAGGTAAGGGTATGCTCTATTCCTGAGAAGTCCAGCCCCTCATGCTGCAATTAATTCTTTTTAGAAAATTATGAAAATAAGTTTGGTGGAATATGTTTTTCCTATAAACCTCAAAATTTATTTATTTAAACATAAATCTTATAACGCTTAAAGAAAATTATCCTCATTTATTTGTACAAATTATAGCTCTATAATTTATAGAAAAGTTTCTCAAAATATCGTGCACAAAACACCTGTTTTAAAATAACTTGAGCTACTGTCCTTAAGTGTGAATACCCCAGGACTCCACTCTAGCTCATCTCTGTCAGAACTCCTTGGACTGAAGCACTGGAGAGTATGAGTTGAGAGCAAGTTTGCCCATGTGATTCCAATGTACAACATCATGTTAATAAGAAAAACATACCAACTCATATTCTCAGCATTGTTTGACCAAAAGAAAAGTTGCCAAATGATTGCTCTAGAAAAATGTTGCCTCCAAACACCCATTCTTAGAATTTCTATAGTTGCACTTAACAGAAAAATCAAACCTGTTTCCTAATGTCAAGGTGTCACTTAGCTACTTATTTTCTGGCGCATTAAGGGGGGAGGGGGAGCACCGTCTCCGCCTGTGGGGCTACTGACCTCCTCTTTCCACATGTCAGAATACTGACTCTTGTCAGCACATACATAAACCCTGACACTGGAATGCCAACCTTCCAGAGCCTGGGCAAGGCCTCCCTCCAGAGCGCGGGTCAGGGATCCGTCAGCACCTAGGACAGCGCCCGGCGGAGGAAGCCTGGCCTCAGAACAGAGGCTGAGGCTGGGACACCCACCAAAGAAGCCTCTAGAGACACAGACTACAACCACTTGCTCTTCTCTCGTGCGATCCGCAGCTCTTTCCAAATGACAACAAAGGAAATCCTAAGTACCTTTCACCTGGGGATGCAAGCCGCCCCCACACCCAGTCTCTCTTCACAGTGCTCAGCGCCTGTTGCTAAGGGAAAGGAGAAGGCACTCTGGAAGCCTCGCGACCAGGTGACAGCCCTTCTGAAATGCCTGGGTGCATCGGGTAGCGCTGAGGACCAGGACTCTGGGCCAGTCTAGGACCCCGCGACAGGCCCGGCTCCCACGAGCGTGCAGGGAACAGGGCGGGCAGGAGCCCAACGCCAGAGAGAGCGGCTTCCCCTGCGGGCCAGGAAGCCCAGGCCGGTTCGGGCCTCCAGCCCAACAGGGGAGATTTGTATGGGCCCAGGCGGCCGGGTAGGGCCTGGGACAGCTTGGGGAAGCGCAGGCACTCACCATGTTGACTTCAGAAACCATGTCGATGCTGGCGATGTCGATGTTCATCCCCACGCAGACTGGGGGACCTGCGGGAAGCGCAGCACACCGTGATCAGCCAGGCTCCAGCAGGGGGTACGGGTGGCTCTGAGGATGGGGGGTTCGCAAAGGACCACCCACCCCACCCCGCTGCAGCTCCGCGGAGGCCGCCCCCGCCTCCCTCTCCACCCAGACCGCCAACACGGTAGATCGCGCTTCCCGCAGCGGTCGCGCGCATCCCACTTACCCCCGAAGTCGGGTCTCAGGCGAATGTCGTAGCCTTTCAACAGCTTGTCGACCGTCTCCTTCACAAAGGACATGTTCCCGGGGTCGTTTACGCTGAAGGAGGGGCACATGGCACAGAGAACAGGGTCAGGCAGCGGCTCACCCGCCAGCGCCCGGCGCGCACACAGCGCGCCAGCCCGCGCCCGGCCCGCTTCCCGTCAACCCACCAGCGACCCTACCTCTGGGCGCAGCAAACCACCGCCACCAGCACCGGGGCCGAGAAGATGCCGAAAAGCCTTCCTCCCGCAAAGCCCCACATCCCTTCGCCGCGCCCCGGCACGGGGGAGGGGGCGCCCCGCCGCCGTCGCGACCCGCAGCCGGGGCTGCTGCTGCTGCTGCTGCCGCCACCGCCGCCGCGCTGGCCCGGAGCGGAGGAGGCGGAGGGGGAGGGGGAGGAGAGCAGGGGGGAGGAGCGGGCCGGGAGGGAGGAGCCCTGGCGCGGGAGCGCTGAGCGGGCGGAGGCGGGGGCGGAGCCGGACAAGAAGAGCACCCGCCCCCTAAGGGTCCGCGGTCGCTCCGGGGCTCCGGCGCCCTCCCAAGCCAAGGCAGCCGCCGCACCGGACTCCTGGGAAAGGGCTTGCGTACGGCCGCAGGTCCGCGCTGGACACTGCGGGAGAGGGCCACGACTGCGTGGCGCCTTGCAGGGCGGGGGATGGGACACGGAGCCAAGTCCTCAGAGCTTGCAACGGCCGGGCGAAAGACGGGGCCCGGAGTTCAACGCACCGGCACCGGAGACATAGGAAGTGCTCCACATCCCTCGCCCTATCCCACCCTCCACCTTCAACCCCGCCCTGCTCAGCGGGAGAACCAGTGGGCAGCGCACCGAGCCTTGGCGCTCTGCCTGGTCCGGATCCAAGCTGCAGAGCTCTGAGGTAGCCTCATCCTCACCTGCTGGGCTCAGATCCTCGGATCCCCAGGGTCCAGGAAAGCCAGATTGGCAGCAGCAGGGCCTGGAGCCCGGAGCACATGGCGCTGCTCCTCCAGCCTAACCTGAGTGGGAACTGCTCCACTCTACCGTCACTGAGCTAGGAACCAACGGCAACGTGGGGATCCCCGCCTCCCCCTACCCCGCCCCTACCCCCACCCGCGGGCTTTCCCGCCTGACCCATCTTCCAGCCCTTTGCATGGCGGCAAGATTATTTATTTATCAAATATGACTATGAAAAGCAGTCTCTTTAAGCTGTGCCTCTCCTGCAAAACCAAGTGAGGGCTGAATCCTTCCTGCTCACATAAACGCATAATTCATAATGAACCGCAAAGAGAAATCTTGTGGAAAAACTGCAATTCAAGCCACACTTAAGAGACCCTAGCTTGTCGTTACAAAGATGAGAAATAATGTGCCTTTTCTGGTGCAGACCAGAAGCATCCACCCTTATTTTAAGGTAAATATCTTTGTTTTCTTTGTGACAGGACTCCATCATTTAGTGGTCATTAGAAAACTGCTGGAATATTGGTCGAAAACAAGCACCAGTTGGTACACACTCTGATTTTATATCGCCACTGTTCACTCGCTGGTGCACATCCCACCTGTACATCACTAGAGTACACACACTGGTGCTTGCCCCACCCCGTGTGTCACTATTGTACACCCAAGGAGTGTCTACTCTCCTGTGGGCTCGGGTTGCCTGTTTTTCTATAGTTAAACCATGAATCAAACAGGGAGCCCCACAGATCAAGTCTGTTTCTAATTTCTTTAGTTCAGGCGTCCAGGATGTGGTGACTGCATAGTAATACATGACTATTTTCCAGTATTGACTCGGGTTTTTTTTCCTCCTATATCTTTTTTTTTCTGTTACCAGATTAATGTAGGTAAATATCTAAATCCAGACTTTTATTCTCAAGCTGGCATTTTTTGTGTGCATTAATTTTAAATATCTCTGCTTTTCTAAAAATCAGCAGTTTTATTTTTAGAACTGTGGATGTGACTGCATTACCTGGAAGGTTCAGAGATAAATATAGCTCCCTAATTATTTTCTGGAAAAGTCTATTCATAAGTGTTTTGTATTCTGTGTCCTGATAGTGTGCACTAGAACTGCCTGCAAAGTGGCACCTTCATCAAGACACACATTTTTGATTAGCCAGTCTCCTGTTTGCATGCACTAACTTTAGGGATTTATCCTGCTGGGAATCATCACTATGAAAAATAAATAATGATCAGAAGAGCACATGTGAACCAGCCAACGCCATTGCAGGGCCTTTTCTTCCTCCCTGCTGGTTTATATGTTCTACAGTTGGCAGAAAAGCATTACTGGTCAGCTGTGGTCCACAGCTTCCATCTCTTTCTGGGGTTCACAGCCTTATAAATCACCAGCTGTTACTCTAGCACCTAACTCTTTGGCAGCTCTGATCAACCTTAGATGGGAGCAGGCTGTCAGTTTCCTATCTTGCTCATGTTCACAACTAATGAGGAAAGAGGACAAAACACTTCCTGCTCAAAATCCAGCAAGTCAGTGGTCCTAGGATGGTTCTTCGGACAACAGAAAGAAGAGGCCAATATATACACTTCTTATTGCCTCTTAAGGAGAGTGGCTCAGTCTCTCACAGCAGATCCTATGAGCTATACCTCCCAGCTCCTCAGGCACAACTTCACCTGTGTGCTGGCAAATCCTCCTGTTCTCCCTTTCCAGGTCTCAATCCCTTTTCCTCCCACTCCTGCTTCATTGCTGCTGCACAACTTAATACCGAAGTACCATTTAAAATTTGCCTGGGGATATGTTTTCTGGAAACCTGGGCTAATCTTGGAACCACCTGGTAAGTCATTAAAAATAACACTTAAAATAAATCACCTTAAAATAGGAAAAACTTTAAAAGAATACACTCATGTAACCACTGCAATTCAAGTTACATGGGCCAAGGATGTGCCCACCCTCTTGGTCATTGCAGTAACTTCCTTCTGTTCTGGGCCTACTTTATAAGGTATGCCAAAAGGCTGGATGAACACTGAGCACTGTAGACCATGTCCTCCTCCCTTGCTGAAGTTCCTAAAACCAAGAATTTGTCACACCTGGATTAACTGGGTGATGGTGTGTTGCCAGTTCAGGAGAAACTGAGCCAATGTGCCATGAGAATTGGTCACTTTTCTAAGTAGTATATTATAAATCATTTAGGAAACAAAATGGGGAGCATCAGACTATGTACAAAGGACTGTGGGAGGCTTCAAAGAGCACAAGCCGGAAGTAAGGAAACCAAATCAATTCACCTTTACTAATAAATCACTTCCTTGCACTATAGCTTATTTTCTTGTTTCTGAGTTGGAACAATGCTCATTCATGACAAAATAAATTGTTTCTTATTATTGTGTATTAATTGTACAAAACAGTGAGTTCCATGTTGGCATCATGTGACTTTTATTTAATCAAGACCTTTAAGACAATAGGACTTTAGGAGTACACACTGAGTAAATGTTCATGACAAGAAGGAGGCAAATAGCAGTTTGTTCACAGCTAAGCAGCTTGAAGCAGGCTAGGATTCCTTGCTATCTAGATCCTCAGGTGGAGGGTTGGCAGTAGGTCACCCTAAACAGGAAGCAGTCAGTGAATTGATAGGGAGGACCTTATAGCAGAGTTCTTGTAAGTAAGCGTCTGGTAAGTAATCTGAAAATGGTTGAAGCCTGAGCTTATCCTCCCCCCACCCCACCCCACCCCACTCTGATTTTCTGCCTCACCATATTGTGTCTCTGTTCTTCTGCCCCAGTCACCCACGATGCTACTTGGCACTAGGTCCTCTATCTTTGAAACTATGAAACTGTTATCTAATCTCTCTCTCTCTCTCTCTCTCTCTCTCTCTCTCTCTCTCTCTCTCTCTCTCTCTCTCTCTCTCTCTCTCTCTCTCTCTCTCTCTCTCTCTCTCTCTCTCTCTCTCTCTCTCTCTCTCTCTCACTCACTCACTCACTCATTTTGTATAGTTAGCTGTAGTTACAGATGTTCTTTGAGGCACAAAGAAGGAATAGAAGCAGATAACTGCATCATATTTCCCTTCCTAGTCTGTTTATCTTTGCTTTGGATGGTCCAATCACCTTTCAACAAACCATGCTTTATGTATAGCTGTCCATTACTCATTTTCAAAGGTACTGAGAGGGGGCTAGAGTAAGGAAAGAATGCAAGCAAGTTACATGATGTACATGTATGAAATGTATACATATGAAAATGAAAAGTTACTGGCCTTTTTCAAAGTCCTTCCTACATCTATTGACAAGGTCATATAATTTGTCACCAATCTATTAATAAGAGTGGAGTTTTAAATTGGCCTGGTATTGCTGTATCAAGACCTATCTATTTTTTAAGTCCATTATGACTTATTTATATAGCATTGGGGGTTCTAAGCTTCAATGTATATGCATTTCAGTTGTTAATTTTCTTCATGGATTTGTCCTTTGTTAATATGCAGAGATTTTTACTACATCTGATTACACTGATTTGTAGTGACGTTGTCAGATTATAAATGTTATTCAAGCTTGCTTGGACATCTATTGGCTTCATAAATGCTCTTCCATCCTTTCATGTTCAGCTTGTGTCTTGCCAATTGAGGCAAATTTCTTAAGGACAAAAGATAGTTGGATCTCAACTTTTAAAGGTAATCATCTGGTCTGTGTTCTTAAATTGTAGAGTGAAGTGAAGGCCATTTAAATTTAGGGTTATTGAGGGCTTTGCTGATTCTTGCAATTTTCTGACTGATTGGATTATTATTTGGTATTTTCTTTCTTCATATGTATAAGAGGTTTTGCTGGTTTATTGTGTTGGACATGATGAATTCTTTCTTCACTTCCCTTTGTTCTTCTGTTGCTCACAAGAAATTTATTCTTTGCTGCTTCCCTTGGTTGACTTTCATTTTGTGATTCCCTTAAATATCTTGTGCAAGGCTGGCTTAGGAGTTATGTGTTGCTTCAGTTTACTCTTGAAGTGTCCTATTCCTGTGGCAATTTGATAGATAACTTTACTGAATGTAATAATTTTTGGTTGAATGAATATTATCTATTTTCAGACTTTAAGATGTATATTGTCTTAGATTTTAAACATTTTTAAAAAGATCTATTTCTAATTATATGTATATGATCTGTATATGTCTGTTGTGTGAATATGTGCAGCTAGGTGCAGGTGCCCATGGTGGACAAAGTAGTCAGATACCCTGGAGCAAGAGCTAGAGGTCATTGTAAGCCTATGGTCTATGTGGGTGCCAAGAATCAACTCTGGTCCTCTATAAGAGCAGTATGTGCTCTTAAACACTAAAAAATTATTAGAGCTTGGTCATGGCTTTAATTTTTTTTTGTTTTAAAAAGATCTGATAGTATTTTAAAGATTTCTCTTTATGACTCTCTAACTATATAAGAAGGGTTGCGATATGTGCACATAAGTACAGGCACAAGTGGAGATCAAAGGTATTGGATTGCTTGGATCTGGATATAGGAGGATATAGGAATTTATGATATACCTGATGTGAGTGCTGAGGACCAAATTCAGGATCTCTGCAAGAGCAGTATGAGCTCTTAGCCTCTCAACCAACTCCCCAGCCAAGTTCTCTGATCTGGTCATTTTAATAGGTAGATTGGGATTTTTCTTCTACAGCTTGTAATATTGTTTCCCTGTTGCATAGGATACATTTTTGTCATCTTGACTATGATGTGTCACAAAATGGTTCTTTTCTGATTATGTCTACTTGGGGTTCTAAATGCTTCTTCACCTTATTCTGAATGTCCATTTATTTCCTGTGATGTGGAGAGTATTCTGACATAATTTTATTGAATAGATTTTCTATAATGATAGTCTTCAATCTCAGGTGTCTATTATATATACATATGCACATACATATATATATATATATGTACATATACATACATATATACATTTATGCATATATGCAAATGTACACACACACACACACACATATATCAGCTTTTCACTATGTAGTCTAGGATGACGACAAACTTGATATCCTCTTACCTCAACCATCCTAGGAGCTGAGATCACAACTTAATCCCACCACACCCTAGTTACCCCCACAAATTCATGTGAGCTGTCACTTGATTGTTTCATGATGTTCTTGAAAGTTATGATCATGCTAAATTTGTCTTTATTGATATTAGAAAGTAATATGGCATTTTTAAAAATTTTGTCCTTGAGAAACTCGAAGCAATCCCACTAAAATCTGGGACTAGGCAAGGCTGCCCACTTTCTCCCTACCTATTCAATATAGTACTTGAAGTCCTAGCCAGAGCAATCTGACAACAAAAGGAGATCAAGGGGATACAAATTGGTAAGGAAGAAGTCAAATTATCATTATTTGCAGATGATATGATGGTATACATAAGTGACCCTAAAAAGTCCACCAGAGAACTCCTAAACCTGATAAACAGCTTCAGTGCAGTAGCTGGATATAAAATTAACTCAAACAAATCAGTGGCCTTCCTCTACACGAAGGACAGATGGGATGAGAAAGAAATTAGGGAAACAACACCCTTCACAATAGTCACAAATAATATAAAATACCTAGGTGTGACTCTAACTAAGGAAGTGAAAGATCTGTACGACAAGAACTTCAAACCCCTAAAGAAAGAAATTGAAGAAGATCTCAGAAGATGGAAAGATCTCCCATGCTCATGGATTGGCAGGACTAACATAGTCAAAATGTCCATCCTGCCAAAAGCAATCTACAGATTCAATGCAATCCCCATCAAAATTCCAACCCAATTCTTCACAGAGTTAGGAAGGGCGATTGGCAAATTCATCTGGAATAATAAAAAACCTAGGATAGCAAAAACCATTCTCAACAATAAAAGAACCTCTGGTGGAATCACCATGCCTGACCTTAAACTGTACTACAGAGCAATTGTGATAAAAACTGCATGGTACTGGCACAGTGACAGACAAGTAGATCAATGGAATAGAATTGAAGATCCAGAAATGAATCCACACACCTATGGTCACTTGATCTTTGACAAGGGAGCTAAAACCATCCAGTGGAAAAAAGATAGCATTTTCAACAAATGGTGCTGGCACAACTGGCGGCTATCATGTAGAAGAATGAGAATCGATCCATTCTTATCTCCTTATACAAAGCTCAAGTCTAAGTGGATCAAAGACCTCCACATAAAACCAGAGACACTGAAATTGATAGAGGAGAAAGTGGGGAAAAACCTCGAAGATATGGGCACAGGGAAAAAATTCCTCAACAGAACACCAATGGCTTGTGCTGTAAAATCAAGAATTGACAAATGGGACCTCATAAAACTGCAAAGCTTTTGTAAGGCAAAAGACACTGTCCACAAGACAAAAAGGCCACCAACAGATTGGGAAAGGATTTTTACCAATCCTAAATCAGATAGAGGACTTATATCCAATATATACAAAGAGCTCAAGAAACTGGACTCCAAAAACTCAAATAAACCCATTAAAAAATGGGGTACAGAGCTAAATAAAGAACTCTCAACTGAGGAATATCGAATGGTTGAGAAACACCTGAAAAAATGTTCAACATCCTTAGCCATCAGGGAAATGCAAATCAAAACAACCCTGAGATTCCATCTCACACCAGTCAGAATGGCCAAGATTAAAGATTCAGGTGACAGCAGATGCTGGCGAGGTTGTGGAGAAATAGGAACACTCCTCCATTGCTGGTGGGATTGCAAGCTTGTTCAACCACTCTGGAAATCAGTCTGGCGGTTCCTCAGAAAATTAGACATAGTACTACCGGAGGATCCTGCTATACCTCTTCTGGGCATATACCCAGAAGATCTTCCAACTGGTAATAAGGACACTTGCTCCACTATGTTCATAGCAGCCTTATTTATAATAGCCAGAAGCTGGAAAGAACCCAGATGTCCCTCAATAGAGGAATGGATACAGAAACTGTGGTACATTTACACAATGGAGTACTACTCAGCCATTAAAAACAATGAATTTATGAAATTCTTGGGCAAATGGATGTATTTGGAGGATATCATCCTTAGTGAGGTAACCCAATCACAAAAGAAGTCACTAGATATGTACTCACTGATAAGCGGATATTAGCCCAGAAACTTGGAATATCCAAGACACATTATGGAAAACAGAAGAAAATCAAGAAGGATGACCATTTGTGGATACTTCATTCCTCCTTAGAATAAGGAACATAACTCTCATGAAAGGTTATAGGTACAGAGACAAAATTTAGAGCTAAGATGAAAGGATGGACTATCCAGAGAGTACCCCATTCGGGAGTCCATCCCATCATCAGCCACCAAACCTAGATACTAATGCTCATGCCAGCAAGATACTGCTGAAGGGACCCTGATATTGCGGCCTCTTGTGAGGCTATGCCAGTGCCTGGTAAACACCGAAATGGATGCTCACAGCCAGCTACTGGATGGAACACAGGGTCCCCAATGGAGGAACTAGAGAAAGTACCCAAATACCTGAAGGGGGCTGCAACCCTGTAGGTGGAACAACAACAGGAACTAACCAGTACCCCCGGGGTTTGTGTTTCTAGCTGCATATGTAGCAGAAGATGACCTAATCGGCCATCAGTGGGAATAGAGGCTCCTTGGTCTTCCAAACTCTATATGACCTAGCACAAGGCAAGGCCTGGGCCAAGTAGTGGGAGTGGGTGGGTAGGGGAACAGAGGTGGGGGGAGGGGTATGGGAAACTTTCGGGATAGCATTTGAAATGTAAATAAAGAAAATAATAATAAAAAAAAAAGAAAAAAAAATTTTGTCCTTTATCACTGCATCTTCTTTGGGGGGTGGTGATGGAGAGGTTTGTTCTAATGAATGGGAATGTGTTTCACAGAGTTTTTATTTTAATTTTTATCTCTATTTTCAACTTTTCTTTTTGTTTTGTTTTCTTTTTAAAATACATATTCCCTTCCTTAATTTCCCATGCTTGTTGCTGATTTTCTCATCCATTTTCTTATCTACTTCATTTGTTTGTACAATTTTTGAAGCTACTGATTATTTGTGGAAAAATCTGCTAATTAAGGCCAAAGTCTACCATGACTGGATAGCATCTGGGCTAGGTGTAATATGGGAGACTCCCTTCATATACCTGGGTCTTCTCCTTCTCTGACTTCATCTGGGGAATTCAAACCCCCTACCTGAGGAAAGTCCTGTAGCCTTAATCTGACTGCAGGATCAATTTCCTTTCTCCTGATAAAACCTCTTCTGCCAGCAATTGAGATTCCTGAAATGTTTCCCCATGCTAATGAGGCATTCTAAGTACCCTAGGCTCCCAGCCAATGACCTTTGCCCATCCTGGACCCTTACCCTCAAGTCCCCATAACTTTTTAAGCCTTCAGTCACCTTAAGTAAAGTTGATCTGCCTACTGATTGATGGTCCTGGTGTGGTCTATTCATACTCTCAGGGCTCTCCACTATTTTATGTCTCTGCTCCCACTGCTCTCCTGGATTGTGGATTGTATTGGCCAATGATCCATGAGAGGCCCACCATTATTGTTCCAAATGAAATTTCTGAATTGTTCATCTGCCCATTTCAGTAGCTTTACAATCAGTAGTTGAGAAGTTACACCTATTGGGTGAGTTTTCTAACCTGCTTTTTCTGTGTTCCTCTGGTTTTTCTCTTGCTACTTGAGGGACTGTTGGTTTTGGTTAATCTCTTCTATTTTTACACGAGGTTCTTCCTAATTAAGTTTACTCTTAGGGGTTCAGCCCTTCACTACTGCTCAACCAGTGCTCTTTGATGACCCTGCTTTTTCTTCTTTCATCCTTGTGTAGCCCTGCAGCTAGCACTGTAAGACATGTTTCTCTTATGCACTCACAGTTCTGTTTCTCCAGCTTTTAGCTCTCCCATCACTCCTTTTGCAAATGTCTACTACCCTTCCTCTTTTTCCACCTTGGAAAATTGTCTGATTTGGGGTTTTTTTTTTGTTTGTTTGTTTGGTTGGTTGGTTAGTTGGTTTTTTTGTTTTTCTCATGCTTGCAATCCTTTCCTTCACCACATCATGGAGAGGCAGTTTTTTATCCCTTGGAATGTCTTTAGCAAGCATTTGGAGGCTAGGTTAAACTTAGGGCCCTGGGCATGCTTAATCTGAGCTTTACTGATGCTCTACACTAACATCACTTTAGTTTGCTTTTACTCTTTGTTTCTAAGACTATGTACTTTCCTACCATATTTTTTTTTGTGGTACAATCAGAAAATTTTATCTGTAACTTTCAGTCATTTTTAATTTATTGTAACAATACATAAACAATTGCAAACACCTCATGAGAGTTTAGAGTCGAATTTTGTTCAATCTTTTTATCAAAGTTAATATATTTTGACAAAATTTATTGATTATATTACTCAAATAGTTTTTAAAAGTATTTCTTTGGTGTACTTTCTTAAGGATTTGAGAGATGCCTTTGAAGTTTTTTTTTATCAATAATGCATTTTATTTTCTTTTTATTCTGATTCTTATTACATTGTTCATGTAAGAAAAAGCCTCTTCTTTACAAATAAGGTGAAGCCACATGCTAAGTGCTTTTGGCCAAAGCATTGGTGGTATTATCTTGCATCTTTTCTAGTATTTTGGCCAAGAAAGCAGGTCCTTGTTGCTTTTTTTTTTTTTTTTTTTTTTTTTTGTCTTTCTTGCTCCTGCTAATATTTTCTGCTTTCTAATGTGTATAGGACTCAGCTAAAATTTGTGTGACATCCCAGGAAACTCCCTAAAACATTTTTCGTGAATTGTGGGCCTCATGTCATTTTCTGTGAAATTTGTAGTGATACCTGCAATGTCACTTATTTTCATACATAGTATGTGACCCTTTTTACCTATGGTTAAACGTTAAGAAATAATACAGGCACATGGGAAGTTCCACAGCTCCTAGTGGCTTCTGTCAAATCTGGGAACCAAGGATGAGGGCAAACATGACCCCAGGCTAGGCCACAGACCCAAAGACATCCCAGCAAAAGCTGTTGAACCCAAATACATACTAGTCCCAAAGCTAGGCAAAACTAACTTGGAGAGTTTGGGAAAGTTTAACATTGCAGTGCTTAAGAGGAAACTGTGGACCCAGGGAGGACACCAGACTTAACTACAGATGAGTTTCATAGGTCTCATGGGAAAGGACATGGGGAAAAGTCTACTGGTACTTAGCAGAAAATATCATTCCTAGCTTTCATAGTGTTAGAAGTTTCTATATACACCAGGGAAGAAAAGGCATAAAGAATCTCCCTTAGCTGTAACACTGGGAGCTGCAATAATGACTAGCCTGGCAAGATGTCCCCACTGGTGCAATAGTGGAACAAATGTCATGACAGCAACACAGCACTTTGTGATTGGATTTAAATCCTTCTCCACAAGATGAGACAGTTGTATGGTACAGTTAACTGAACCCAAACCTCATTGACTAGTTCATAGGTCCTATAAGAGAGCCCAGTATTAATATTCTGCTAAAGGGAATCAATAACACTCTAAGCCACAAGCTGTCATCTCTAGACCCATAAATTAAATAGCTTCTTTTTACAGTAGATTCTGATAAATACAGAGACACACAAATGGTCAATGTGAATAGAATAAGAAACTTTAGAGTTCTCAGCTCTAAATGAGACATGTATATTACACTCCATCTTATCAAGGCTTAGAGATAATCACAGAAGAAAGGGAAAAAGAACTTTAAGAGCCAGAGGGGAAGGGGCTAAAGAGATGGCTCAGTGGTTAAGAGCATTGTCTACTCTTACAAAGGTCCTGAGTTCAATTCCCAGCAACCACATTGTAGCTCACAACCATCTGTAAAGGAATCTGCTGCCCTCTTCTGGTGTGTCTGAAGACAACTACAATTTTTTTTTTTTTTTAAGAACCAGAGAGAATGGGTATTTGCAGTGAAATAGTATTTGCTGGATAGGACAGTATCATTGCACATGGGAATTTATAGCAACCAGGACTACATGTACAATACCTTCACAAGGACAAACCAGCTAACATCTCAGCATGTATGGGTCTGAAGAGCTCTTGGCACCTGATGGCTTCTTGGGAAAGAAAAGTCAGATTTGTTACTGATAGATCCCGTAAGACACTACTCCTGTTCCAGTAGATGGCCCATACAAAATCAGGGAACTCTGAGCAAACTTACTGATTTAAAAATAATAAGGGAATTAGAAGATAGATAAAGGAATGGTGGGGGAGCATAGAAGAGAACTTACAATGGATGGAAAGGGGATGGATTTATTGAAACATTATGAGCATATATGAATAATAAAATATTTAAGTAAAGAATGGGAAATAGTACATTTGCTCCACCTTAAATAATGCATTCACTCCTTACCCTTAGTCTTTCTGTACAATATTTTAAAAATATTTCTGTCATTTCAGCTATTAAAAGAATACAATAAAGAAGAAAGATAAATGCCTGTATTTAATCTTCCATGTTTAACTCTTAGTTCCATTAATACATTTGCTAATATTAGATCACTCACACATTCCTGAAATAAACCATAACTGTCCATACTATATCACTAAGTTTTAATTTATGTGAATCTGTCAATATAGCTTTCATTATTACTCCTTTCTCAGAGCATAATTATAAAGTTTGAGGGGTGTTTAACACTTTCGCTGAACTAGCTGCTTTCTGAATTTCTATGCTTTCCTTCTCAAAAGATTTTTTTCCCTATTTTCTTTTTTTAAACAAGAAAACTCATCAAATCCTATTATTTTTCAAGATGTATTGCTTTTGATTTTTATCACCAACTATTACTTCGTAAGCAGAAATTTCTGTCTACCAATAGTTTATATTACCAGTGTGAGGATAAGTGCTCATGCCTTGATGATAGAAGTTCGACCTTTCAAATATCTTTTCAGGTTTCCTGGGCAATTTAATTGGCTCTCCATCCTGTAGAAGCACTGTGCACATGCAGGTAGGCCTTCTGGAGGCAAGGCGACACTCATGGAAAAAAATAGTTTGTTTTCTCCTCAAAGAGTTGTACTAGGGATTGATCATTCAAGAACAGGCTACTCAACAGTAATACACCTTGCCACTGCAAAAAAAGATACATACAGAACAAATGGCCAAATTTCAGCACAAAAACATATAAGGCATGAAAACTAAGGCAATGTGTGTCCTCATGATAGCTCCTCAACTATGAAATTCACACATGCTGTACTGTAATAGATTAAAAAAAAAAAACAGGAATATGTCAAAGGTTTTCTGGTAAAAAGAAAAAAAATGTCAGTAACCTGAGGGGGGCGGGGAACCACAACAAAGTAAAGGAAGTTAACTCAGGATCAGGAGAAGAAAGTCAACAACATACAAAAGTCAGCAAAATACATGAAAAAGCAAGTTATATCAATTAAATTACAACACAGAAGAGAAACTCAGGAAGATAATCAGCACTTTCAAAACAAGAAGAAAGGAAGGGGAATAGGAATGTTAGGAATGAAAAGTTTAATGAACCAACTAAAAAAATGAGAAGTGTCACTAATAGAGTTAACCAAGTAGAAGAAAAAACACAACAATGAAGGACACTATGCCAGTCCAACATCAAGAAAGAAAGAAAAATTTATAACCATAACTGTAACATCCAAGAACTTTTGGATATGATTAAGAAAGTGAAACCAAGAATCCAGGTAAAGAATAAGAAAATCTATTTGATGACATAATAGCAGCAAATGTCCTAAAAAGAAATGTCCTAGAGAAAAAATGGTTTTGAAACATAAGAGGCACATGAAACCTCAAATATATAAGAAGGATCTACCCGTGGTACATTATAGTTCAGACATAAAACAAAAAAACAGAAATAATACTATAAGTCATAAGGAGAGATGACAATGACAACATTTTCTTCTAATCCTTCTACTCCTGGTACTTGAATTTAATCTCTAAATCACATAATAGAGAGAACTGAATTTTATATGTTAACCTCTGCCCTCTAACAGTGTACCTACATATACACAGACAAGTAGATACAAAAAGAAACTACATTAAAAGCTGTAAGAAAAATGTCAAGTTACATACAAAGGCAGAAACACAGAATAACATATTCCTTGCTAGTAACTTTAAAAGCAAAGAAAATATGGAATGTCCTTCAAACGCTAAAAGTAAATAGTTCCCAACCAAGATAGCTTTATCCATGTTTTAAAGTTGATATAGAGAAAATGGTACTTCAAGATAAGCATAAATTAAGACAACTAATGACCATAAAGTCAACACTACCTGTATTTAAAGAAATAATGTATACAAAAGAGGAAAAAACAGTCTTAACTACGACAGAACAAAAATAAATGAATTTCAGGAGACAACTCTGAGAACAAAGGAAATTAGGAAGGTGTCTACTGAAACACACACAATAGACCAGCAAAGTCCAGGTGCTAACAGGTGAGAAACAGAAGAAAACAATCACTCAACTTAAAAAAAACAACTCAAAATAACAAGAATGAAAAAAAAATCCTTCTTAATGTAAATGTAAACCTTTAATGTAAATGGCCTCAACTCACCAATAGAGAGATGAAATGGCTTAGTGGTTAAGAGCACCGACAACTATTCTTCAGAAGGTCCTGAGTTCAAATCCCAGCAACCACATGGTGGTTTAAAAAAGAGATAAAGACTGATAGGAATTTTTTTTTTAATTTAATTGCTATTATCTCTGAGAAACATACCCCACTGTTAAAGGCACCTACAGATTGAGAGTCTAAGAATGAAAATTATTCTACCAAGCCAACAGACATTAGTGCAAGCTGATATAATTATCCTATTATCCAAGAAAGTTGATGACTTAAATTAAAAAAAATAGAAGAAGAAATACATAAGATTGCCATATATTAATCAAGGGAATGATACTTCAAGAAGATGTAGCAATAGTAAATATTCATGTTCTGAATGTTGGGTACCAAATTTCATAAAGCAAAAAGCAAACCGACCCTAAAGAACAAACAAGTTCAAATGCTTTTACAACAGGTGATTTCATAGCCAGCTCTTATCTCTATATAGGTCAACCAAACTGAAAACCAAAGAATGTTCAGAGCTAAACTACAATGTAGATTAGATGTCTTTAAGAGATACATAATGAATATTCCATCCATTAGATATAACATGCTTTCATAGTAACTTATAGAATCTTACATAAAAATATATCATATTCTAGGCCATAAATAAATTCTTAGCAGATGCAAAAGGGTCAAAATAATTTATTGTATCTTACGAGATTTTACAATAAGAAACGGGATAGCAAGAAAAACTACAAAAACTGAATACTCTCTGGATGAACCAGTAGGTAGATATATTAGTTACTCTTCTATTGCTGTGAAGAGGCGTGCAACTCAGGCTAGAGAGATGGCTCAGCAGTTAAGCGCACTGACTGCTCTTCCAAAGGTCCTGAGTTCTAAATCCCAGCAACCACATGGTGGCTCACAAACATCTTTAACGAGATCTGATGCCTTCTTCTAGTGTGTCTGAAGATAGCTACAGTGTACTTAGATATAATAATAAATGAATCTTTTTTAAAATAAAGAGGGAGAGAGAAATGCAACTCATAAAGGAAAGCAATTAATTGAGGACTTCCTTACAGTTTCAGAGACTCATCATAGCGAAGAGAATGACGACAGATAGGCATGATGCTAGAGCAAAGTAGGAACTAAAAGCTTAAATTTGATCCACAAGCCTAAATCAGAGAGAGAGAGGAGAGAGAGAGAGAGAGAGAGAGAGCTTTTGAAATCTCAAAGACCACCCCCAATGACATACCTCCTCCAATAAGACCACACCTTTTAATTTCTCCTAAACAGCTCCACCAATTGGAGACCAAGTATTCTAATATATGATCTTATGGGGGTTGTTCTTATTTAAATCACCAGTTGATAGGGGCGGGGTGAATTGGTAGAAACAAGTGAGACGTGAAATCACAAGGTTTCAAAACCTTTAGGATCCACTTTAACAGCAGTTAAATTTGTAGTGTAGGTGTTTATAATTTTAAAAAGTCAGAATGCTCTCCACCAAATATCTAATGGTAAACCTCATTGTTCTAGGAAAAAAGAAATCAAACATATAGAAATGACAAACATTGGCTCAAAGATTAATGAAATAAAGACAAGAAGTTTACTACCGAGAATCAAATTAAACAAATTATTGATTGAAAAACATGTAAGAAAAACTAACCAAATTAAAGAAAGACTTAGATTAACCAAATAAGGGATTGGAAAGGAGAAAGTTATAGATTCCAATAAAATCCATGAAAACATTAGGGATATTTTGAGTCATGTAAACTAAAACAATTGGAAAATATAGGTGAAATGGATAAATTTCTACACTAATACAATCTACCAAAAATAAAAATGAATATGTAAACAAACATACCTCTGATAACCAAGACTGAAACTGTAATTTTTTTTTTTTGGTTTTTCAAGACAGGGTTTCTCTGTATAGCTCTGGCTGTCCTGGAACTCACTTTGTAGACCAGGCTGGCCTCGAACTCAGAAATCCACCTGCCTCTGCTTCCCAAGTGCTGGGATTAAAGGCATGTGCCACTATGCCCGGCTGAAACTGTAATCTTAAAAACTTCTCAACAAAGGAAAGCCCAGAACTATATGAATCAAATGCTAGATTCTATAAGCTGATAAAAAACAAAACAAAACAAACAAAAAACTAGTTTTAATGCTCCGCACACTGTTCCATGAAACAGAAAGGAGAGAACCACTATTGTACTCATCTTATAAATCTTGCATTACCCTGAGAAGCACACAGGAACTAAAAAGAAACCATAAACCAACTTCACTGATGAGCACAGGGGTAAACATTTTCTAGCAAAAAGAACCGAGCAACGTAAGAAGACCATATTCCGTGACCAAATTGGTTTCTTTCCAAGAGTGCACATTTTGGTGCAACATATGGAAATCAACAACTGGGATTCAACACAAACATGTACTTAAGAGTGTAAATTACAGTGGTCTTCTCAGTCAAGGCTGAAAGACTATTGACAAAGTTCAGCAGCCCCCGCACGATCCCTAAATAAACTAGGGACAGAAAACACATAACTGGAAAGAACATAGCAAATCTATGACTATCATTATACTAAAGTGGAGAGACATGGCACTATTCCTCTAAAATATGAATTGACCAAAAAGCTCATTCTCTGTGCTCATCCAGTAGAGTCCACAGTCTTAACTAGACCAACAAGACAAGAGAACAAACTGAAAGGCAAATAAGTGAAAATGAGGAAATGAGGAAGTGAGGTGGCCCTCATTTGCAGATGACAATCCTTTATTTAAAAAAAATCCATAAACTTTATCTGGGTAATCTTGGACCCAGTTAACGCTTTCTGCAAAGTACTGGAATAAAAACTCAACATGGAAAACTAAGTATCAACTTGTGTATTAAGACTCTAGTACTGGTTCAGGGCACTTAGAGAAATTAAAATCAGGACTTGGCATCAGAGAAGTTAATGGTCCTTGGAAGTGTTTAATAACAATAAGATAACAATTTCACCTAAAGCAATATTTTAATACTTAATTAGAATCTTCATTATATCCATGAATTCATAATTAAAATGAAGGTTTTTGAAAATACAAACATATAATATGGAATATTTTTTATAAGTATGAAGTAGTTAATACTTTCTGATTTTATGTTATGTAATAACAAAACCCCAAATCATAGTCTCTGGGATCATAGTCACTGAGACTAGGAATGAAACTGAGAAATCCTTATTTTGGAGGGGCATATAGACTAAGTATTTGACACTCCTGATATTTATTTATTTAATAACTGGTAACATTCTTTTTGGTATGTGGGGTCCCTTTATTAGAGACAAGAACACTTGTGACTTCTAAGTCAGCAGAGATAGAGATGAAAGAGTGGTCACGTCCCCATTGCCAAATACATGAAGCAAAGAAAGAACAGCACTGACGCTAGAAGCATGTAGTCATCAAACAAGATCACTGAGGTGCAGCCAGAAGATCTTTTGAGCCGAGGGAAAAATGCATATATCCTGACAAAAACATCCATTTAATACCAATGCTTATTAAGGTATATTGTATGCAGTGAAAATGTTATGCTGTATGCTGCTTGAGTGAGCTTGTGAATTATATTTAACATACCTGAGTTCACAGGGTCTTTCTCATGAGACAGGAATGACATTTTTGAATCTTACAACATGGTGTGAGTATGACCATTTATTATGAAGCCAAATCTCATATTGGATATCTTCTAAATACATCTTCCTTTCATGTCACAAAAAAGTAAAACTTGACTTAAAGTTTAAAAACAGATTTTTTTCCTTTGAGGTAGTGTTCTGCTTGTCTCCTGTGGACAGTCCGGGTGTGGCCTGACTTTATTTGTTCTTGATTCTGTGAGTATTTATACTGAGATAGCATGCCTCTAGTATGGCATAAAAACATACCATTTATGTCACTCTTTGGTCCTGGGGTCTCTTTTGGAACCTTACCCTGGATATATGGATTTACATTTATAATTTTGTAGTTATGTTGGCTATAAAACTGCCACAGTTTCAGTTCATTTTCTCTCTGTACTGCCTTTGGAGTGATTTTCTAGGTTTAATCTCCAGGACAACAACACTGTCTTCATATATTTAGATTCTGAATTTTAATGTAACCACAGAATTATTCAGTTTAGCAGGCTGTGTATTTTTCTATTTTGAAACCTCACTTGGTCATTTGTTGTCATTCATATCGGCTTTTCTTCGTCTCAATATTATGAACATTGTCAATTATTCAGAATGTTTTTATTTGATATTTTATAGTTTTGTGTGGTGTGTGTGTGTGTGTGTGTGTGTGTGTGTGTGTGTGTGTGTGTGTGTGCAGTTGTTCATGTGCATATGCATGCAGAGGCCAGATGTCAATGTTGATGGTCTTTCATTTTTTTCACTCCACCTTACTTTTAAGGTCTCTTAGTGACCCTGGGGCTTACTGTCCACCATAGACTGGCTGGCCAGTGCGTATCCACAATCTGCCTTTCCCCTCCTTTAAATCCTGTTGTCACTTGTGTGCGCTGTAGTGCCCCTAGAACCTCAAGTCTTCATGCTGATATAAGAAACAGCCCCTAAGAGCATTTTTTATAGTGAATGGCCTTATATGCCCAAGACCTAGACTTTGTAATTACAGTTATCATTTTAAAAAATGGTTACTACTTTATCAAACATCTGTCTACTCCTGAACCTGCCTGTCTCCATGGGCAGACTGAGTCTGGCCTGGTTTTATTTGTTCCTGATTGTCTGAGATAAAATGCCCATAGTATGGTGCAAAAAAAAATATACCATTTATGTCAACATTTGATATGTTACAACGGAAGTTATATACTTTGCTTCCAGCTAAGATGGTGTAACAAAAACCCGATTTACTTCTTTGTTGGAAATAATAAGGAAAGACTATTATGTTTCATGATCTATGAAATAATAGTTTCCACAGTATATGTAACAGTATTTTTATTATCTAAGTCTGATTCTGGTTGGAGAACAAGGACAGTTCTGCCAAGAATGGGGTGTAGCTTAGAGGTAGAGCATTTGACTAACAAACCTAAGGTCCCAAGTTCCACCATCAGTGTAAAGAGTAGGCAGTGCACATCTGCTCAAATTGACAAAGATTTCCACTATTATGCTATGTAATTGATTCTTGGCTTAATTAAATGTTAATAATTAAATACATGAACTATATGCTTTTCTGTGACATCAACACTAGGAAGTACTCTCATGGGCTACTGAACTGGCATGTATTCCACATTCTTCAGGGAACTAAAGATATACTTTTTCCATATGTAAGTCCTAAGTGTAGAACTTAGCAATCATCAGTGTTTCCCAGGAATGTTGGCCCAGATTCTCTAGGCAGCATGTCTCCAGTATTCTAGGATCTGTGGTCTCTCACAGAACCGTGGCGCCATTTAGACTCATCAGTCTTATCTCGTCCTCGTCCCTTCCTTACTCCTCCTCCCTTGCTTCAGCCTCCAGAAAATTGAGTAAAGAAATTTTGGCAAAGGATCAGGTTTTTACATGTCATGAACAAGTTCATTGCTAGTGCCTCTAGAGATTATTTTATTACAGAAAGATCATGTGGTTAAAGAATTTACTTAGAAACTGAATTTGCTAAAACCCAAACAGAAACAACAAAAACACTTGTTATATATACATATATATGTATGTGTGTGTGTTTGTGTGTGTGTATTTAGTTGATTCTTGTGTTTAATTCATATATAGACATATAAAACATAATTCATATATATGCGCAATTGTAGATCTCTGTAGTAGCTTTTATCTGCCTTAGAAAGTAGCTTCCTTGATGATGAGTAAGAGATATATTTATCTGTGAGTATAGGAAAAATATTCAGAATACAGTTAGAAATAATATTGGTTTAGGGCAATAGGAGGTTCTCCTCCAGAGCTATGACCTCTCTAGACATGGATAGTTGGCAAAGTTTACTGTACCAGCATCGTGTTCCCTCTTATTGAGCTGGCCTTCAATTCAGTTTGACAGCTGTTGGGTAGCCCTAAGATAAAAGTGTCACTATTGCATCCTTGAGGATAGTTTGCCATGTTAATCATTGTTGTAGCTTACAGGTTTCACAGTTGGCTTCAGCTACTGATTGCTTTCCCCCTTTGACAGCTTTCATAGCAACTTATGATTCTATGAGAGCTAGTAATCAAAGAACAGGCTCCCAAATTGGTGCTGGCTTTATTCCTCTAAGTTCTGTGTTTGAAATGTGTGTGATCTTTAGCAATGAGTTATTACTTTCAAGTTCTGGAAAGCAGCCAAGAACAATGGCAATAGTCTATACTGATTTGAGGGCTCTGGGACAACCCTGACCAACAGCTTGAATAGAGTAGTCCTTTCCTTGCTTGGTTCTGTAGGTTTTTGGTTAAATGGTCTGTGATATTGTAAGAAGGGGCATTATCACTTCACATGATGTAATTTCATTTAAAATATATAATTATTTGTATGCATGTATAATGTCATTTAAGAAAGATTGTAAAATAATATGTCTCGCTATGACTTACTCAAATCTCCTCCTCCCTCCTTCTCCTTCTATATTACCATCCTCCCTCCTCAACGAAGCCCAACTTGGTTTCACCTCTTTCCCTTTTTATAGCAACTGCATTCTACTATGCTCCTCTCTAAAGCTCTGTTTCTCTCATAGACTCTTTCTATTTTCATGTCTTCTGTATTTTGTACTTCGGGTTTTGTACTCAAGTCTAAGGATTTGGAGCTCGGATACATAAATAAGAAAGAACATGCAGCATTGTGTTTCAGGTTCAAGTTACATCAGTTTGAACACTTTCCAGTTTTATTCCTTGCCTGAACATTTCACTTCCTTTCACAGTTGAAAAGAATTGCACTGTGCAGATATCTCACATTTTTGATATCCACTCATCAATTGATAGACATCTAGGTTGCTTCCTTTCCCTAGGTATTATGAATAGAGCAACAATGACCCAATAATCAAGCAAATATATCTGTAGTACAATACTGAGTTTTTTGACCATATGCCAAGTAGCAGTATAGCTGAGTCACGTGGTAGATCTACTTTTAGCCTTTTGAGAACTCTCCAAACAAAATTCCATATTATTTGCACCAGTATGTGATACCAATAACATGGAATAAGGGGTCCTCTTTCCCTGCATCTCCTTCAGCATTTGCTGTCAGATGATTCTTAACCTTAGTCATTTTGGCTAAGGTGCTTACTCTCAAGGTAATCTTAATTTCCCTTTCTCTAATTGCTAAGAATGATGAGCACTTTAAGATGTTGTTAGCCAGTTTTATTTCTTCTTGTAAGAAGCCTAAGTTCAGATCCTTAGACAATTTTTGATTAGGCAGCTTCTTCTTCTTCTTCTTCTTCTTCTTCTTATTATTATTATTATTATTATTATTATTATTATTATTACTATAATCACGATCATGATCATGATCATCATCATCATGTTTTAGTTCTTTGTGTATTATAAAAATTAACCCACTTCTGGATGTATACCCGACAACGCTTCTCTCCCACTCTGTAGGCTTCCTCTTCTTCTTATTTCCTTAGCTGTTCACATCATTTCAACTTTATGGTGTCTCTTTTGTCAGTTGTTGGCCTTAATTCCTTAATGAATTGAATCTTATCCAGAAAGTCCTTTCCTACACATGTAGATATAGGTGTGTTTTATTGCAGCTATGTATGTGTTTTCTTTTAGAAGCTTTAGAATTCCAGTTTTACAATGTGGTACTTGATCTATTTGGAGCTTTTTTGTGTGTGCAGGATAGTGTATGTGTGTCTAATTCCATTCTTCTAAATGTGAACATTCAATCTTTTCATACCATCTGTCTTCATTTTGATGGTGGGCCAATCACCTGTTTAACTCTGCATTTGTGAAGCTATTTCCACATGTGAACTTCCAGTTTTCCTGGTGCTCCTTGATTCGGACTTCAACATGTGAAGAATTTAGCTACATTAGCACTCCTCTGCTCCCCCACCCACCCTGAGCAATGTACCTCTTAACCATCTTACACTTCACTTACGGAAGGAAATTACTGAGCTGGGGAAATGGTTGAGTCAGTGAACCGCTTGTCTTGCAAGCATGAGGAATTAAGTTAGATCTCCAGAAACCAAATTAAACAAAACAAAGCACAAACTCAAGGATGGAACTGCTTACTTTTAATCCCAGATCTGGGTTGTAAAGACAGACAGAGCCCTGAAGTGTGTTGGCTAGCTAGTCTAGCAGCTCCAGGCAAATGAATGACCCGTCTCAAAAAAAAAAAAAAAAAAAGAAATGTCTGCCATTCCTCAATTGCACACCTAAATTAGTGTGTGCCTCCCCCCCACACCCAGACACACAGAAACACACACACACACAATTTATTAAAACTAAATGAATAATTAAACATATATTTTTACCTAATTCTAAGCTTTGTTTCTCATTTAAGGAGTATCTGTCTAAAAAACTGGGAATCTTAACGCTTAACCAATCTCAAGGGTTCAAAGAAGAGAAACTAAACTGTCTTAATTCCAGATTTTACGATGTCTTCTTCTAGTCTCCCAAAATGTTCCTGGATGTCTCTGGCCAACGTCCTAAATCTGCTGCCACTGTGGAATCTAGGAACAGCAGGGCCTTCAGGACAGATTACTCCAAGCAATAGCAATCTTCTTAAGGGTCTTGAATTATTTCCTCAAGTGATAAGGCCTTCTCAGACAGCTAAGAGACCACAGTAAGGAACCAGAACTGAGATATGATACTCTGCCCAAGACTGATCAGAATGCAGTTCTCAACTGGCTCCAATTCCTCCTTTGATTATAACTGAAGTTCATGCCAGATCCGGAAGAGGGGATGAAATGTTGACTTTCCATTTGCTCAACAGAATTCTTCTGATTAACCCCTCTTTCCCACCTTTCACTCTGATCTTCATTTGTTTTCTTTGGAATGAGTGGTCAGATCTGACATGTTGAAACAGCAGAGTCTGGCCTGTGACTTTGGCCCCAGTTAAATAATCTTCACAATTGATGTTGTTTTCCAAAGTATTTTGTTTTTGTTTGTTTGCTTGTTTGTTTTGACTGTTGTTGTTTAGGTTTGTTCTAACTCTTTATGATGAGGCATGCATACTGAAGCTCTTCCTAGGCTCCTGTCAAAAGTATTTCTTTGGGGGAATAATCTTTTCACAAAGAAAGTTCCAGGATGCAGGCCTATATCATCATAGGCAATTTCCCCCTTTTCCTACTTAAACCACCAGGAAATCGTCAGTCCTTCCCTTTGAGGACCGTGTGGCACTTCCAAGGGGAAAGTCCAGAAACACATGGGCCATCTTCCAAGACTGAATGCCTCAGGATTCTCTCCCCCTCAAGCTAGTCCTCAGGCAATTCTTTCAAGCATGAGGGAAGTGTTCCAAGAGTTTCTTGCTCAGATGCCTGGCAAAAAGTAGGAATCTGTGAAGGGAAAGAGGCCTTTCACTCTAGGACTCTGTTGACATCTCCTGCAGCTGAGAGTCAAGAATCTCATCAAACTAAGACAATCAAGATCCTCTGCAGAGACAGCACTCCCTTCTCAACATTGCCATAGCCTGTTCTTGCTTAGGACCAGAAGGGTATTTGACCTTTCAGAAAATTCATGATATAAGAAAAGTAAATAAGTCCACTTGTGTTTTTACTTCAATCTTAAGCTAGACAATGATGAAGCATTACATACTCTAAGCAGCATCATGCCAAAGGCTAGAAATCACAAAGTGACCATTAAAAATACTTGGTCATCTCATTCCACTTCTCCTCTTGTATCTAAAGCATGTAGTATTATCCTCTATCATTGGGTAGTAACATAATTCTGCTGCATCCTGACCTGGCCTTAAATTGTTTTCTGCAGCAGAGTTGAGTTATTGGCTTCCCTCAGGTGGAGGTCCCCGAGCTTCATATGCCTGAAGATACAGGTGAGATACAGGTGGCAGATGTAGGCTGTGGCTCCCCTGTTGCCTGCCCCCCCAAAACTCCAGACCCCCTGTAGTATCAGCTTCACCAAGCAAACCTCCAGTCTCTGAACCCCATCATCTCAGAGTTCAAGAAGTGATTTTCTCTGTGGCGACAGGGGTTTGATAGCCTCCACAAAGCTGCCAATATAGAATGTTCAGCTTTTTGTTGGTGAACAGAGCAGCAATTCCTTTCAAGTTCCTGTATACTTCATCGCCAAAAGTTATGATCAGTATATTACTTAATTAAAATCAATCTGTAAACCGGCTATACACTTTTAAAATAGCTTGCAAACATTTTGTAGCTTAATGTAACTCAGGTTGAGTTCATAATTAAAATTTTAATATAAGGGCAGGGAAAACAGCTCAGTCAGTAAAGTGCTTGCTGTTGAAGTTCAAAGACTTGAGTTTCATTCCCCTCATCTATGTTTATAAAGCAAGTTAAGCATAGTGCAGTGCAAGCATAAACCTAGTTCTGGGAAGTAGAGACAGGTGGATCCCTAGAGCTTGCCTAAGACAGACAGCATACCCTACCTGGCCACTTCCAGACCAGGAAGAGTTGCTTTCTCAACAAGGGTCAAAACAAATTATAAATAGATAGATAGATAGATAAATAGATAGATAAATAAATATAATGATACCCAAGATCTGGTCTTTACAAGCATATGCACACGTGTGCTTGCTTCCTCATTCACCATTAATATGCGTATTCAATGAACACACATAAACACAAAATAAAACCTGCAAAGTGAGTTTGTGTGTGTGTTTACACAATTATGTGAGCACATATGTATATAAATGCACTTGCACATATGTGTGTCTGTATGTGTACATGTAGAGGCCAAAAGCTAACATAGGTTATCTTCCTTAGCATTCTCTATTTTATTAACTGAACAAGGGTCCCTTGAAGAGCCCTCACAATTCAGCTAGTTCAGTAAGCCAACAATGGAGGATCTGCTGTCTCTGCCTCTTAGCCACTTGAATCACGGAGAATATATATGCTTGATTTTTACATAGGTGCCAGAGATACAAACTCTGGTCCTTACAGTTCAATAAACAAGTGCATTGTTCTCTAAGCCATTTCTTCAGTCTCCCATGTTTTGTAATATGAAATATTGACTTACTGAGAGCTACTGTTACGTATTGGGGTATAGTAACAAAAATGAACCTTCAAAAATAGTCTATGCTAACCTGATTATTTAGTATTATTGCAGCATTCCTAGTTTTGTAGCCCAGTGAGCTAAGCATGATCAGACGTCAAAGAACATATTATTTGTTATAATCAAAAAGCTGAAAATATAGTGCAAAGTATTATGTACCCAAACCAAATATTAACCATGTCTATATTGCTCCTGCTCATGTATTCTTGACCTCATTTACTCTGTTTCAAATTATAGGAATAATAAGTTTGCTGTAGCAGGGTAAGTGTGTAATTGGTCCTCATTCTTAACATAAAGCAGTACTTTTATTACTATTTTTATTTACAATGTACACTTTCACAAAAACTATTTTCTTTTTCTTTGACATCTTTAGACAGGATTTTAGGTAGTCCAGACTGTCTTCACACATATTATAGAGTGAAAATGATCTTCAATTCCAGATCTTCTTACATAGCCTAGTAAAACTACACTAATAAAATGCTATATTATGGAGAAATTAGTAATATAGGATTCCATAGTTTGTCTCACAGAAACTAGACAATATAAATTACCAAAAATTAACATACCTCACAGTCATTATTGATTTTTAAATAGCAGTCTTTATGTAATAATCTACCTCAGTAATCTCTCATAATTGGCTATATAACTAATTTTTTTTCCTACAACAACCACAGCAAGATGTTTGTGTGTTAAGACAAAGCTCCCTGTGTGACCCTTGGTGAACTCAAACTTGCAGCCCTGCTGCGTGCTGATTTAAGAGATGGGTAACACCATGATATTATCAGTTGTAAAGCACTCCTTATCTCTTGTGTACTTTTTTCCTTAGAATGAAGTTTAGAAACTGGTTTGGAAGTTCAAGCACAAATGGCATGCTTCTTCCTGAGGGTTCCATAAGAGACCTTCAGGAAGGAGTTGACAGTATCTATTACACACAAAAAGCAAGATTGTGTGTGTTTGCTTACACTGGCATAAAGAAGGCAACCCTTTTGAACAAGTGCATATTGCAAAAGGATTCAATTGTAATTTTATTTGTTGTATTTTATCTCTACTTTGTTGAAGCAGAGTCTCACTGTTAGTCCAAAGCTGGCTTTAAATGTATAACCTGTTGCTTCTATTGCCTAAGTCCTGAAATTGTGGGTAGGCATGTACTACCACATTCTACCAATCATAATTTTAACTTGCTTTTCATTATTATATTTTAATATTCATTTATTTAGTATCTCATATTTATTCTTATAGCATTCATATGCTCCCCGTATTTGATTTTTATTTCATTTGTTATTTGCTATTCATTTGCTCAGGCTTCTGTGATACATATATATTTCTTTTGAGTGATTTGTAAGAACCTTTCACAGAGAAGTAAATATTTGTCCTAGCCATTTAAAATTATTTATGGGATTAAGTGTGAGCATTTATCAAGTGGGTCTTGTGTGTCCAGCACTTCAACCATCTTTCTCCACACAGCATTTCCCCCCACTGTGTGATGGGCTAGCAGTGGCTTTATTGACACACATTGAAGACACTGAAGTGTCAGGAGGTGATCAGCGCTGAGAGGTTAGACTGGCTCTAGTTCTCTCAGAATCTCAGGTTTTTCTCTGAAACTCAGAAACTTAAATATTTATAGCCATGCCCTGTTAATGCTGCTTGTCTGAGGAAGTTAATCATGACCATTCAGGCTTTCATGTTATGAATTTTGTTTCACCTAAAATGTAAATATATTATTCTTTATGTGATCATTATATGAGTTCTTAGTCTGTTACTTATTTTAATGATTTCATAAAATTTGGATAATTGTTTTCCTTATTTCTAAGATCAACAATTGTCTTAAAATAAGCAGACATCTTAGAAATTAACAGTATTCAACATTCTCTTGTATATTCTGATTCTTGATTTATTTCCCTGGTGATGATAAAAAGATGATATACTGGAGATCGAGAGATGGCTCAGTGGGTAATAGCACTGGCTGCTCTTCCAAAGGTCCTGAGTTCAATTCCCAGCAACTACATGGTGACTCACAACCATCTGTAATGGAATCTGATGCCCTCTTCTGGTGTGTCTGAAGAGAGCAACAGTGTACTCATACAATAAATAAATAAATAAATAAATAAATCTTTAAAAAAAAACAAAGAAGATGATATATTGTAAAAGATAATGATAAATAGCAATGGAAAGTGTATTTCAAAGTTAACAAAATTATCTGTAGACATTTTCTCATAATAAGTAAGAATGTATTTAAATACCATATGTAAATATTATCATTAAGCAGATTCATATATGCAGTACAAACAGGAGTTTTATATTCAGATGAGTCATAGATGCTTATATTGTGCAGAAGTAAACATTCACACAACTTTCAAATGCAGAAAACAACTGGCAGTGACTGGTACACACAGAACAGTATTCACAAAAGGTGCCAAATTAATTCTTCACCACTAAGACAGATGCAAACTAAAACAACCAGATAGCTACTAAGAAACAAGAAAGAAAGAAAGAAAGAAAGAAAGAAAGAAAGAAAGAAAGAAAGAAAGAAAGAAAGAAAGAAAGAGAGAGAGAAAGAGAGAGAGGGGGAGGGAGGGAGGGGGGAGGGAGGAAGAGAGGGAGGGAGGGAGGGAGGGAGGAAGAGAGAATGAACCAATGAAATTGCTATTCAAAATACCCTTATTTATATAAAAGCTGTTGTCGTGAATCAGCTTACTAAACAGTAGCAAATAGTGAAATTTTTGAAATATTCAAATCAATACATTACAACAACAAAAATGTATGTAATAAATCAGAAAAGGATAGTGTGTGGCGCTCAGACCATATTTACTCAGTTTGTATATATGTATGTCCATGCAAGTATTAGTGTACATATGCACACATACATGTGGAAGTTTAGAGCCAATTTATTTACTTTTGTATGTATATGTATGTTTTTGCATATGCTAGTGCATATGTGTGTGTGTTTTTATATGTGTGTAGGTCAGACCTTGTTTATTTTATATATATATATATATATATATATATATATATATATATATATATATATATTCATAAATATTCTAGTGCACACATGCATGCAGAGGTCCAGACCCTATTTGTTTACATGTATATGTATAGGCATAGGTATAGGAATAGGTACAGGTATAGGTATAGGTATAGATATATGTATGTTTGTGCGTGTGTTAGTACACATGCATGCATGTGGCAGTCAGACCCCCCCCCCCTTTTTTTTTTTGGTTTTCTAGACAGGGTTTCTCTGTTTAGCCTTGGCGGTCCTGGAACTCACTCTGTAGACCAGGCTGGCCTCAAACTCAGAAATCCACCTGTCTCTGCCTCCCAAGTGCTGGGATTAAAGGTGTACACCACCACTGCTCGGCTGGCTCCCCATTTATTTTTATGTGTATATGTACTTTGCATGTGAAGGTGCACTTACGCATGCATGTAGAGGTCAGAGGAAAGCCTCAGGAATTATTCCTCAGATTTTGTTTATCTTTTTACCTTTTTATTATTTTGTTTTATGTGTTTTAGACAAGGCCTCTCATTATAACTCATGAAGAACACTAGACTGCTGGTTATCTCTCCAAGGACCTTCCAGTGACACTCAGGAACAGACTTCTTTTTACATGGATTGTATGAACATTTCTTTATCTCAAAGCAAGCCCTTACTAACTGAGCCATAATCCACCTCCTAGCCACCTATCATTCTGTAAATCTATGCATTTCCTTTTTTTTAAAAAGATTTATTTATTATTATTCATAAGTACACTGTAGCTGTCTTCAGACACACCAGAAGAGGACGTCAGATCTCATTACGGGTGGTTGTGAGACACCATGTGGTTGCTGGGGTTTGAACTCAGGACCTTCAGAAGAGCAGTCAGTGCTCTTACCCACTGAGCCACCTCACCAGCCCCCAGCATTTCCTTTTAATTTATTCATTTCCTTACAAATCAAAGTTTGAATTGGAGAGTTTTATTATATTTATTTCTAATATTCACCTTTAAATACTGCCGAAATAAGAACCTGACACATGCATCTTAGTAAGTGAAAATTAGACTAGGAATAGAAGAGCTGACTGCATACATTTTCAAACTTGCTACTATCTGTGAATTACATTCCAAAGCATCCATGACCTGCCCTACATAGTGTATTATCATCAGCTGTGACCTGCTATTAAGGGGTTCTCCCTCACTAGTGTCAGCCTTGTGTTCTCCTGCCTCTACCTCATTTCCATGCTTGGCATTACCAGAATTATTACTTTTATAAGCTAACAACTTTTATAACTCTTCAGTCTTACTTTATCTACTTTATATGTGATTCCTTTAATGTGCTCACAAATGCCTAGGATTCTTTTAATGTAGTGACCAATGTTCATATAATTTTGCCCATTTTAGCACAAAAGGAGATTGTGTACACTTGCATACATGCATATGCAGGCATCTTTATGTGTTCACTGATTTATCTCACTAAAGTTGTGAGGATTTTCTAGTTTTACATTTTTTTGTCCAGAAGTAATTTTTGGGATAGTCCGATTTCTCAGTCTTCTCTCTTTCAATGTGGGTCATTGTGTCTGCAGTTGGATGAACTCATCTGCTTCCATGACTACCATCAAGATCTACTCCTCTTCCTGCTGCATTAAGGGTTTATAGTATATTTTTCCTTGTTACATATTTAGCATACCTGGTGCTAACTCTGTGTGACCGTGAGATGATACTGCAGTGTTGCTATTCCCCATCCGCAGCCAGCAGTCACAGCAACAGACATCAAAGTTCAAGGTGCCCTGTCTATTCAGAAACAGATATGACCCTCAATGTATCCCTGACACTGGCCATGTATCCCTGCATCCCTGACTCTTTGCTCTTAGAATGTCAAATCCAGTCACTCGGCTCATGAAGTTTGATCCATCTCAGCTCTGAGACAGTACCTGAAGCATGGTAAAGGTCTGCCATTCCTGCCTCTCCAGATGTCTTAATTCAGTGTTTCCTTTTATCAGTTTTCCTATCTCTAAATCACAAAGATCCTTGGTAAATCTATAGAGTTGAATTTAGATTCATTTTGACAAGAAATACCAACTTTATAATTTTATATATATAAATGTATAATGTAATAATAATTATATGGTAAATAATATTATATTCAAATTTATTATGTCAACTTTATAATTTATTTATGTCTATTATTTACATTTTTTTAAGTGTGTGTGTCCGTGTGTGTGTCTGTGTGTGTGTCTGTGTGTGTGTGTCTACATACAAACATGCTTTTGTACTCAGGTGCACTTGTCTACAGAGGCCAATGAAAGATAACTAGTATTTTTCTCAATTGTTCTCTCCCTTTTCTTTTGATACAGGGTCACCCTCTCTGAACCTAGCTCATCAACTAGGTAGATTACTTGTTCAATGAACTCCAGGGACCTGTCCTGTTTCCCTTGAAAAAGGATTATAGGTGTCTATAACCATGATGATACACAGTTTTTCTAAAAAAAAAAGAAAAAAAGAAAAAAAAAAGAAAAGAAAAAAAGAAAAAGAAAAAAAGATGCCAGAGACCAACCTGAAGTCCTCATGCTAAAGCAACAGCACTTGACTTACTGAGACAACTTCCCAGACCCTCTTTCCTTCTAGTAAATTGAACCTAGAGCTTTGCATTTGCTAAGCATGCACCCTACCTCTGGGGTACACCATCTTCCAATTTTACACTATTGAGATATAACTTTGATGTGTTCAAGATGCATTTAGTGGCCATATTGATCCCTTAGAGTATTGGTTTTGATTTTTTTTTCCTCAGAGATAGGGTATTTTCTTCCAGGGTTAATTTAGCTCCTATGACATCCTTTTTCTAGAGTCTACTGCACAATTTCCTGTTGTCTCTACTAGGAATTTTATAAATGTCAATGCTTCTTGATCCTGTGTGATAACTAAGGTACTCCTTTACCTTATTAACTCCTCTGTTCTTTATCCTTACTTCAAGTTTTCCGTTTCATGGCCATACAGAGATTTATTTAACATAAATGCAGACTGAAGTTTAGATACAGCCCAAGTCACATATCTGAAGCTTCTTATCTATCTGTGGGCACTCTGAAACTCTGGACCCCAGGGTTTGATAAGCTTTCCCCTATATCCCTTCCCTGCCTTTTAAACCCTTAAGGCTGCTGCTTGCCTCATCTCTCCCCACTGGGTAACCTGGTCCTAAGCTGCTTTTCTCATTGTCCCCTGCCACTGGATGATCAGGCTCTGAAACTTTGTTATGCTTTCCTTTTAGAAGCTCTTAAGATTCACCAATCTATGTCCTACCCTTTCATTATGCATTTTCATCAAGGGCACTGGGGCAGACTCTGATAGTCCCAATCTGTCCTATCTCACATTCCTGCCATTCAACGTCACCCTATTATGTAACTGCTCTTCCTTTTATCTGAAAGTGGCCTTAGGTTCAGGGGCCTCGTGGATCACGGGATTTGCTTGACTTCCAGGGATCACTGTTATGTGCCTATCAAAGCTTTTACTGGAGGTATGGCTGCCAGGCTGTTCAATAGAGCCGCAGGTTCTCTATGTTTCTACCACACATTCCTTTCTGAGAGGACACAGATCTGATGTCATGAAAAGACCCAAGGTAGAACTTCCAAGCATTGTATGTTTTTTGATGTACCTCAAACACATAGTCTACAGAGAACTCTTATTTTAAAACTTCTAACACAAAATTTACAGTTGAGCAAGAAGTGAGGGAAAAAGAGAAAATAATTGTCAAAATCATGATTCTTTTAGCTAATCTAAAAATCATAGACATACATACTATGCATTGGGGTATGGGGAACACAAACTCCTCTTAGAAGGAGCATTCTCAATGAGTAGTCTCGTGATGTATCAGATACACATAGCTATGAATGAAGCACAGAGCAGTATCAAGACTCCAGTATCCAGTTTGGGCATGGCCATGGGCTTTCTTACCCAGTCTCGAAGGGGTCAAACTGCAGCAGGTTGGCATGAATCACTAAGTGCCAATAATGCACCTAAGTCAGAATTACCCAATACCCTCCTTTTTACTGAACAATTAGTTAGGTGGCAGAGGCCTTTGCTAGGTATCTAGTCCAAATAGGTAGTGACAAGAAACATTGGCCCTATTTCCTTCTACAGTAGACAATGTATTGGATTCTGCCTGTGTGGTAGGAGTATACATCCTGTGACCCTTCAGGATGTAAGGATTGGCACTATTGATACTGGACATAGATGACAAAGAAGTCCAGGATGGTGCTGCATTAATATGAAGTTACTATGGGGATGTGTGTGAGGGTTTGTAAATATCTTACATGGCTTTATTTTTCTTTCAAGTTAACATTAGCAGCAAGAACCAACATTAGATTTTGACTCATTCAGCACAACAATTGTCAGATAAACTTCTGCGAGCTTTATTTCTGCTATAAGTATAATTAGATTGAATGGCATCGCAATAGATAGACCAGTCACACTTGTGCCCTTAGGTTCTGTACAACTGATATGCAAGTCTGCAGATTTGAGACACACTGTCCTACATGAGGTTTTGAAGGCAGAGAAATCCAGTAGAGGGCAGACCCTGTCTTCTCTGCTCACTGGAAACACTCATCTCTAAATAACCCACTTCACTTCAAAGCTGCTCATTAACCACTCTGCTTGGTTAAGCTCCTCTCAGGGATGCTAGATCAACTTGTCCCAGAGAACTCCTGCACATGCCAGGGATCTGTTACTTCTACCTTATTGCTGCTGTTGATGCTTCTTCTGCTGGTGGCACTGTTGGGATCACTGATACTGGCTGTTTTCCTTGCTTTCTGGTTGTTCTTTCCAACAGAATTCAGCACAGTGGTGCTGCAGAGAGGGAATTGGAACTTTTTCTGATTTTAAAACTTAAATCCCACCTGCACGAACGTGTTGTAGAAAAATAAAAAGACAATACCTGGGTTGATTTGGGTTATTGTTAGCATGCACAGTCAGAAATACTTGGTGATACTTGGGTCATCAGGTTCCACTTTCCTTCATCCCCATTCCCTAAACTCAACATAAGAATGCCTCCTCATAGCCGGGCGTGGTGGCGCACGCCTTTAATCCCAGCACTCAGGAGGCAGAGGCAGGCGGATTTCTGAGTTTGAGGCCAGCCTGGTCTACAAAGTGAGTTCC
>NC_034590.1:29516674-29544232 GCF_900095145.1 Mus pahari | reverse complement strand
AAAAAAAAAAAAAAAAAAAAAAAAAAAAAAAAAAAAAAAAAAAAAAAAAGAATGCCTCCTCACTGCAGATTAGCTCTGGTAGACTCCAAAATGTGCTGTACTTCCTCAGTTCATGCCACTGCTATGCACATTCTGAGCTCCTACCTGCCAAGGACAGGCAACCCAGATAGAAGCAGCAAGAAAGCTAAGTGTAGCATCAGGGAGGACTTCTGATAAAGTCTGATTTAGCACATGTATGAAAGCTGACATCAGTGTTGGTGCCTAAGAGGGAAACTGAGCTCAGAGCAAGCTGCACACCAGGATCTCCCAACAATATAGCTCTGCCTTGGGCTAGAATCAAAGCCAAGATCATTGAAAGTCTGCAGGTGTAAGTAAACAGTGCAGAGCAGGCCAGACCTTCCTCTTGGCACATTCCATCTTCAAAGCAACTCCTGCAGTAAGTATCTGCTGGGCAAAAGCTGCAGTCTTCCTTCAATTTCTCATTAATAATCACAGATTTGAAAAATTACAACCACTGTAGCATCTCATACCTGGACTTCCAGTGTTTGAGAGACTGAAGCAGAAAGATTGCCATGAGTTCCAAGATAGGCCTGAGCTGTGCCATGAGTTCCAGGCCAGCCAGAGCTACAGAGTAACCCCTCTCTAAAAATAAAATACAAATGAAAATAAAAGAGAAACAAAAATTTAAAAACGAAACAGTGGGAGATCCTTTTCATTAAAAAGAGCATACACGTCGGGCAGTGGTGGTGAACACTTTTAATCCCAGCACTTGTGAGGCAGAGGCAGGAGGATTTGTGAGTTTGAGGCCAGCCTGGTCTACAAAGTGAGTTCCAGGACAACCAGGGCTACAAAAAAAAAACCAAACAAACAAAAAAAAAAAACCATACACTAAACAACCTATGAGTTTTTAGAGAATCCATCATACCTATCCAATTGGAACTAATTGAATAACAGATCTAAATTTCAAATCAATAAAATGATATTTTAGTGTCCAAACACATAAATCATTCAGAAAAATACTTTTAGTATCCAGAGAATAATGTTCTAAGTTTCAGATCATAACTAAGATCACAGCATATCAGCAATGTGGAGGAGCAATCTTCCTGTGTAGAACACATATGTATAGTATTGGGGGTACAGCAAAGTAAGAAAGTAGTCAGAATTTAGGGCTAAAGTTCTGGAAAGAAAGCAGGCTTACTGTGGTGGATGTGACCTTCCATGTAGGCTTGTTCTTCTTTACTTTCTAGGTCTATGTTTTGTATGGAGAAAATTTAAGTAGCCAGTCAATGTATCCAAGTGTCTAATGTAGGGATATAGGACCTTAACCAGTTGCTGTTAGTGAAAGCAGATTCTACCCAAGGTGAGAACAGGAGGGATCACCAGCAAAGCCTTACTCCAAGGCTTGCTCTGAGAATTGGTATAAAAATACAGTAAATTCTATAGCTACCGAGCTTGATAAATCTGAGGTGTGCATTTGTATCAACTCACTTTTATATTAATGATTCAGCTACAGGTGTTACTACAGTGACTGCCCTACTTTTCTCTTCTCTGTACCGACTCCCCATGACATACCTCCATCCCCTGGCTTCCCCAAATAAATTACTTTTACTCTGGTATTTATCTCAGGGTCTGTGCTAAGGTGGCCCTGCTGATGAGATAAGCATAGAGTGGGGAGAAGAAGAACATAAGTAACTGCTAAAGGACAGAGAAGCTGGAAAACATATTTTGACGTCTTGCAGTGCTGATGAGACAAAAACTGAGGACCAGACTGCCAAACAGCCAGTATCTGAGAGGGCAAGGTCCTTAGAAAGAGAACAGCATACAAAGGTGAATTCACAAATTTGATCATATTTCATTTACCAGTTCCTAAGGTGCATGGACCATGGGGAATAAAGGCTGAGCACACAGTGGGAAGTAAAGCGTCTAAAGCCAAGTAACAAAAACTGTTGGGACTATCAAAACTCTGAAGAGGTGACATGACTATACACATAGGAGACACCTCTGTCTCCACACACTGGGCTTTCAACATTGATCCTGGGAAGGTGAAGGTTAGGAGGAAGATGAAGCAGAAAAAGTACAGGACACTGTTTATGTTGACAGCAAGATGAACTCCTATTTGGCTACATGCTAAGTGCTTAGAACCAAAAGAAAAGGAGGAGACCTACAATAATAAAATTAGAAAATATTGCAAAAGATACACCAAAGAGATGCAGGAAATCATTAGGGAATACTTGCATAATTCTGTAAGTTGAAAAACTTAAAGAAGTGGATGAAATTCGAGATACAGCTAAGCCACCAAAATTACACCAAGAAGGTCCAACAACTTAAATAGATCCGTAATAAATAAAGAGATTGAAAATGGAGACTGGGGAAAGCCATCTTAAAAAAAAAAAAAAAAAAGGTCTAGGCCCAGAAGGATTCACAGCAAGAAGAAACTTCAACTAATTCTCCTCAAACCTGACATCTTCCAAGTTTTTACAAAGCCAGTACCATTTTTAATACTAAAGATGGGTAAACATCAAACAAAAACAAAGAACACTAGGCCAGTATCTCTTGTAGACACTGATATAAAAATTATGAATGAAATACTTGCAAACCTATTATAGTCATATATCAAAAAGATATATGGCCTATCTTTTTGATATATGACTATAATAGGTTTGCAAGTATTTCACCACCAAATAGGTGGTTTTAACTCATCTAAGCGGGACTGTTGCAACATACAGAAGTTAACAAATGTAATAAACCATATAAGCATAGTTGAAGATAAAAGTCATATGGTAATCTCAACAGATGCAGATGAGGCCTTTGAGAAATACAACTGTACTCATGATAAAAGTCCTTAATAGAATGAACTAGAGGGGACATAACTCTACACATGTTCTTGCTCTCTTGATCTCTTGCTTCTCTCTTGCCCTTTGGGCTCTTCCCTTCTTGCCACCCTTCCCCATTTCCTTCTCCTCTATCTCCATGTGCTCATGGCCATGGCCTGCCTCTACTTCTCTATTCTCTCTCTCTCTCTCTCTCTCTCTGCCTTTCTCTGCCTCTCCTACCCTCTTAACTCCCCTCCCCATGCCCTGAATAAACTCTATTCTATACTAAAATAAAAAGAAAGAAAGGTTATACATTATAACCATACAACCAACATCTTCCTAAATGGAGAGCAATCATGCTAAAATCAAAATGGGCTAAACATTATCCCCAATGCCTTTTATAGTGGTTGATGTATAAGCTAGAGCAATAAGACAAGAGAAGAAAATTAAAGGAATACAAATAAGCTAAATTATGTAATTATAGGTAATTGAAGATGATATATTATACACCAGAAGACTTATAGAAATAATTAACACTTTTACCAAAGTGGTTTACAAATCAATTTACAAAACCTGGTAGCCTTCCTATATAGCAATAACAAACATGCTAAGAAAGATCATGGAAGCACTTCTATTCACAGTAGATTCAAAACATTAAAATAAAATAAAACTTCTAGAGATACACCTACTCAAGACGTTAAGAGTAAAAACTTTAAGTTACAGTAAAAAAACTTTAAGTCTCTGAAGAAAGAAATTGAGAAAGACTCTAGAAAGTGGAACAAGCTCCCATGCTTACAGGCATGTAGAAATACCATGTGAAAATGACCCAAATCTATTTACAACTCTAATGCATTTCCAACCAAAATTCTCTTAACATTATTCACAGAAACACAAAATACCATTCTGAAATTCACATAAAAGCACAAAAGACACTGATTAGAACAATAAGTCCTGAGAGAAAAAAATGAATAATTCTTAAAAGATATCTCTTCAATACCTGACTTCAAGTTATAATTCAGAGCTATAATAATAAAAACTGCATGCTACTCCACAAAACGGACTGGTCGATCAATTGAACTAAATAGAAGACACAAACATAAGTGCATAGTTATCTGATATTTGACAAAGAACTCAAAAACACACACTGGAGGAGTGACAACATCTTTAACAAATGGTGTCTGAAAAATTGTGCGTTCATATGTAAAGGAACAAAATTATTGCCCTAAACAAAAATCACCACAGGATGTATTAAATACTGCAATGTGAAATCTGAAACATAGAAACTTTTGGAAGAAAATCTAAGCAGCACCCTAGAAGACAGAAATACAGGAAAGGACTTTCTGAATAGGACTCTGTTTATTCAGGGATTAAGGCAAATGATTGATAAATGAGACCTGAGAAAAGGAAGTGATCAGTTGAGTGAATAAGTTCATAAATGGGAGAGATTCTATTCTAACTATCCAGTAGAGGATTGCCATGCAGAATATACAATGAAATAGAAAAGAGCCAAGAAAACAAATGACCAGTCCAAGAAAGTGAGATCTGAACAAGCACTATGAACAGAAATTCAAAAAGGAAGAAATAAAAAAGGTGAAGAAATATCTTAAAGGAATAAGTCAAATAATAAATTCTGTGCCCAGAAGATAAAGAAATATCTTATAGAATTCATTATCCTTAGCAATTAGGGAAATGTAAATTAAAACAGTTTGAGAATACATTTTACTTCAGTCAGAACAGATAAGATAAAGAAATCAACTCACAACAGTGCTGCTGTGTATGCAAAAAAAATACCACTTGTGCTCAACGAACTTCACATCATACTACACATGTACTTGCTAAGTCGTGTTCATTGCAATTCTATTTACAATACCTGGGGTTGGCAGCAATGCAGGTGTCTTTCAGTAAATAAATGGACAATGAAAATGTGGTACATTTACACAATGGCATTTTATTCAGCTGTAAAGAAAAATGAAATCTGAAGACAAATGGGTAAAGTTGGAAATTAGTATACAGAGTAATGTTATCCAGACACAGAAAGACAAATGCTATAGGTTCTTTCTTATTTGAGTAGACTAGTTTCAAATTCATAAAATTAAATACATAACTATGAATAATGGCTGGACAAAAGGAAATAGAAACAATGAAGATGCTAGGGAAGAAGCTCTTGAGAATAGGACATGGTTGCTTTGAAGGAAGAAGGAAGGAAAGCTGGGGTGAAGAAATACATACATACATATATATGTATATATATATATATATATATATATATATATATATATATATATATATATATATATATATATAGTGTGTGTGTGTGTATAGTTTAAATGGAGTTATTCAATGCAGGGTAATAATATAACCATGGGTGTCCTAGATAATTTAGCAAAGACTCTAGTGCCAGGCAATGGGCATATTCCTTCAAGTTATCGGTAAGGGAAGTCCAAGAGAATCCTTCAAAATAATATAGGTTGTTGTGGTTGCCTCCCAGACCTAGAAACTAAGACTCCATTACTGAAGACACCACATACTCGGTTCACAGGACTTGGTGGAATCAAGTGTTTTTGGTCTGAAAGACTGCTCCCTGAGGGATAGCTTACATTGTGTAGGAAGTTATGGGAAGTTGCTATGCAAGCTATAAAGGGAAAAAAAACAATCAAATATCCCATCTATCTGTAAAGACAATGAACCACAACAATGAGCCAGGCAACATTTCCCTAATGATGCAATTTTCAGATATCCAACAGTTGTCTGATTGGGTTGAAGGCCCACTTAATAGGATAGAACTCACAGCTAACTAAATCTAACCAACAATCTGATCCTGGAGGGGTTATAGAGAACAACCTGCTACTTTCATAGACAAGTATAGATTTCAGTTGCATTCTAAATTCTTGTCCTTATAAATAAAGATAGATGTAGGTCTCACCTCCCCCCCCTTAAATAACCTAATTTTTGCAGATCATGGTTGGTGGGCTACAAAAGATACCCATAACTAGCCAAAATGCAGAAAATAACTGACTGTGGGATGCTCAGCATAAACTGGTACATTTACCATTACAGCTTCTATACTTAAGGGTAAGGGAAAATGGCAGAAAATGGGGTGGAGTGTTAGGATTTCTGTTGCCATGAAGAGACTCCATGATGACAGCAACTCTTATTTAAAAACCATTTAATTGGATTTTGTTTACAGTTTCAAAGGATTAGTTCATTATTATCATGGCAAGAAGCATGCAAGCAGACATGGTACTGGAGGAACTGAACGTTCTACATCTTGATCCACAGACTGCAGAAAGGGATTGTGTGTCAAACTCTGCATAACTTGAGCACAGGAGACTTCAAAGGTCACTCCACACAGTGACACATCTCCTCCAACAAGACGACACCAACTCCAACAAGGCTTTACCTCCCTATGGGCCACTCTCTGTGGGCCAATAATTCAAACACAGGAGTCTATAGGGTACATATCTATTCATACCACAACAGATGGAAAGATTGAAGAGCCATAGGTCCATGGTTCCTGCTGCATAACAAGTATGCTACACCCATTGCACTCAACAATATGGCTGCCTAAACAAGACACTCATAATGACAATAGCAGTTGACCTGTCAGCATGTATAGTAGACCATTTCAATAAGAATTCACCACAAGTTGAAGAGCTACAGGAGGTAGTCAATGGTTGCTAAGAGAGGCTGATTCAAGAGATATGTTATTCAATACCAATTGGTAAGCCCTAAACACATGTACATATGAGCAACACTGATTGGACACAATAAACTGTTTTCTTTTTCTCTTATTTTATATATTTATGTAAATAAAACTAGAAGAGGTCATGACATAAAATAGGGCATGAGAGACACGGTAGAAGCAAGAGGGGAAAATGAGGAAAAAAAATTCCATAAGTGTTTTTTATTATATGAAATTCTAAGAATTTTTCAAAACAGTATGATTTTTTTGGAAGAAGAATAAAGACATAGGGAAGAAAACAGGAGCTCACACCTAGGAGAATACAAATGTACAAGAAATAGTAGTCAATGCATCTTTAGGGGAAGAACAAAGGTAATTCAGGAGTGAACATTTTTCAACAAAAGATGCTAAATCAATTAGTATCCAAAACATAGGTATTACTCTTTCTGAAATTATCCTAAAATGGATTGCAGATCTAAACAGATAATAAAATGCACAAACCCAGGACATATTATTTAATAATATATATATGACATTAGACTTTATGCTGACATTTTAGAATGTACACAAAATGCATAATCCATGAAAGAAACAATTTCTAGAGTGAGTTTCATTAAAATTAAACATTTTGCTCTATGAAAAGTTACTATACTTAAAATACAGAGAGAGAGAGAGAGAGAGAGAGAGAGAGAGAGAGAGAGAGAGAGAGAGAGAGAGAGAGAGAGAATTAGGGTATGTCTTTACACAGATGTGTCTGATAAAAGAATGTTAGCAAAAATGTCCAAAAAGTCTCTTTAAACTTAAGAGTATAAAAACAAATAAGCCCAATTAAAGCAATAATGAGTCTTTGGTGCCTAGAATATGCAGGCCCACACAAAAGGGTTCAATCACAAATTTCTGTATGCCTACCATGAGATGATCTACACAGGAAGAGCTTCACTGGCCTTTGGGAATGTAAATCTATAGGGGTTTCCTCTTCTTGATGATTCAAAGTTCATTCTACATTTTAAATTAAATTTAATGCCCCAAGTGCTAAATCCAGCTATTATGATTTGTAGTATCCACTTGAGCTCAAAAATTATGTAGACATAATGTCTGTCCAAGAATATTTATAGCAGTAGCTTCATCCATAATTGTCAAAACTTGAGTACAGATAACTTATTCCTGCCTGTAGCCATAAACAAGTTATTATACACTCACCCAATGGGGGACTATTCAGATGGAAAAAAAGAATGAACTATCAACTCAAAAAAAGAGGTAGAATATGAGCATGGTGGTAGTACATGCCACCATGTACTACTGCTGGAGAGGCTGAACCAGGTGGATGTATCCCGATTCTCAGTTTAGCCTAATATGTAGTAAGACCCTGTCTCAAAAACCAGTCTAAAACAAACAAACAAACAAACAAACAAACAACTCTACAAGATTTTTAAAAAGCATGGGACAACCTAAAATTCATACTGATAAATGAAATTATTCAGGGCGAAAAGGCTATATAATGTAAATGTGTACTGAAGGCATTTGAGTACCTGAAAGAGGTAAAATAATGGAAATGGAAATGTTGAGTAGGAAGGAAGAGATGAAGATAGCTGAGGACAGTGGTGGATAGACCAGAGAAACTTCTCTGCAGGATATTTCCATGTTTTCCGTAACTTGTTTCCAATATTCATTTTTCAAAGTGCAGAAAATGTACAACATAAAGAGTAAACTTTAATGGAGACTATGGGCTTAATAACTATCAATAAGAAACATAGAAATAATATTGGAAGAAGATGAATGGAAGAGTACTTCTGTCACCAACACCAAAAAATAAATAAATTAACATACAACACTTTAAAGACTACGAGACAGCAATGTTATCAATGCAGCGCCTTTGTTTCCCCCAAATGGTCCATTTCCACCAGAACATGTAAATAATCCCACTTAAGACACAGGTTGGGCTACTGCCTGCTGAAGAAACCAGCCGCCTAGCTGGATGGAATATGAACTGACCCACACCACTGTGGGAGGAAGGAATCTCAGGACCTTATTTATTCCCTGTTCCTTTCCAGATGACTCACTTTCGCTTCTTTTGTAAAGACCTAACACAACATGTTGAACTGTGATTTTTTTTCAGGGAAAGAAAAACAGTCAATAGGGTAATGATAATCAAAAACAGATTGTCAGGGATGCTGGCCATTCTGCTTTGCTGTGTGCCGGCAGAATTGATGGGGAAGACACTTGGGATGAAGGGGTATGGTGGTGTCTCCTTCACATCAGCTGTGGCGTCTGAGTAAGTGAAGCACTGTGGGATGTCTAAATGTAATCTTCCGGTACTTGCAGGGAATTGTGAGCAAGAAGCTAACCTGAGACAGGTGGCTATAAGCCACCTTCTTACAGAAAAGAGCAGGATCTGGGGTGGAACTGAGGAAACCTTCTGGGGTCCCACTAATCTTCTGTTCCCCATTGTATGAGGTGGCTATGAAGGGGATTTACACGAGGAAACTTGGACATCATAATTAGGACTGCAGATTTTTGTACAAACTTATTATTGGGAAGAGAAAACTTGCATCTTCTATCATGAAATTCTACTTATAAGAAATTGTTCTAAGGAAACATTTGGATGAGTAAATAAAATTATCTCTACACAAGAAGTGATCAGAAAGTCTTATCTGACGAATGGTACTCACAAAAGATGTTAAGTAATGAATTATACAATTGATGAGTTGTTATTAAAAGTTATGTTTAATGATAGATCATTATTTATGCCATAAGTATGTAATGCTTAGAATCTGGATATGCAGAAAGAAAGGGCAAGAAAGGCAGGCAGGGAGAATGGAAGGAAAGGAGGGAAGAAGAAAAAGAAAGATGAGGAAGGAAGAAGAAAGGGAGGGAGGGAGGAAGCAATGATTCCTGCAACCACTGATGCTCTTAACAGTAACAAGCAACACTTATAGCATCAATAAAAAATGAAAGCTTTTAATAATGAAATGAGATCTCTTAGACTTACCTGGTTTCATAAATGACATAAAGTTTCCCATGCTCTTTGACTGCATTCCTGGAAAAAAAAAATACAAAGAGGGACACAATGTAAGGCTTTAAATTTTAAGGCCTAAAATTCCTCTAACAGATATGTATCACTTTGCATCTACTTGCTAAACTATTCCTACTGGCTTTTTTAGAAAATCTGAGAAAAAAAAAACATTGAAAGGAGCTATGCATGGCTGTCAACTTGCATCAATACAGCACGAGGCTAGCTCAAGCTGCGGGTGCTGCTCTAACAGTAGCGAAGAGGACACTGAACCCATGGCTAAATTCTACAGAAAAGAAAGGGAACAAAGAAACGCTTCCAAACTCGGGTAGGTCTACTGATAAACATGAAACAAAATAAGATAACCAAAGGTTCCTCATGAGAATTCATGTTAAATAGGACTGCAGAAATACATCATAAATGAAACGTTTTAATTGAAATGTGAGCTGTGAAAAGCCAACATTGAGGTGTGTAAGAAAAATAAGCAACAGAATTTACTGCCTTTAAAGACAGAATGTACCAGGGATGCTTTATGACTTTCTATGATGGCATACATCAATTACTAGATAAAAGGAATTGTATATTTTATGCTGGAGTATTATCAAGACGATCAAAGAGAACTGATAGAATCAATGGCCTAATTGAAGCAGTAGAGCCATGAATGACAATGCGTCATCTACGTGTGGTGGGGAAGGACACTACTTGTGGCCAGGTCCTTGGCCTCCAAAACTACTAAATACCCAAGAAATGAGAAGAAAGAGACAACATCCCTGTGGTGAGATTACTTGAAAAGATGAAACAAGAAAATGAAACATGCACACTAAACACCAAAGAACCAATACATTAGTAGCGTGGCAATGGTAAAAAAATAAAAAATAAAAAATAAAAAACAAAACCAATCTAATGAAGTGTTAGTCATGAACTATGCAACTGTTTTAAGAAAGCATGTTAAGGTTGAAAATGTGGAGTAATCCTCCTGTATACTTATGGTCCTGGGTTCAAACTCTACAACCACAAAACAAAAGCAAGCCAACCAAATAAACCCCTCCTGTAAAACTTTTAACCTGGGATGTGGCTCTGCATCTGCAAATCCTGTGACTCACTCCCCAGCACCACTGGGGGAAAAGTGAATATTTTTGGAAGAGACAAATGGCATGTAAATGGGCAAAGACTAATTGAACAAGCTGGAGGACCACAACAGAGGTGACAACCAGGGAGAACTAGGTAATGGCATATAACTGGTACTGGGACAACAACACAGTATTAGGAAGCACTAGAATGTAGGGGAACTGGGAAATAATGTAGTGAAAGAAAACGTGTTTCCCAAAATTAAATAAGAACTAGATTAAATGGGCTCGTATAACTTGCAAAGTATGTAAGGTTTATATGCTACAAGTAATTAGATTAAATGGAATGACAAAAGGTCTGTATTCCATTTGAACAGATAAAATTGTTATTCTAAACAAAAGGTGAAAAGTTATACACACACACACACACATATATATATATACATGTACATATACATATTCATATAATATATATATGACAATTACTAAAATGTCTATACATATTAAAAATTAGGTAGAACTATATTTAGACATATAAATATTTATATTACATATAAATTGCCTAATATGAATTTTAGAGTACATTCATAATGACCCTAACCATGCAGCAAGCTAACATTACATATTTAAGAATGTGTCAATGTAGACACACATTCATTTATCAAAGTGCTGGGGTTTGAATCCAGAGTTTCTCATATGATTGAGGTATCTTCTATGGATCTGCATGTCCAGACCCAGGATGATAACTTTAAATATGAAGACACAAATAGCTTTATACAATTTGATGTATAATATTAACATATACCAACCAAAAGCAAGACAGAATTACTATCATACTAAGTATATGTCAGAGAGAATAGCAATGATAGCAATACAATCATAGCAAGGTGTCCTCATACACACACACACACACACACACACACACACACACAGTAATCCTGTGTGTGTGCACACCGAGCCATAGGCATTCGACACGAGAATCATAAAATTTAAAGCAGATTTTGGTAGGTTTGCTTCAAGTTTCTCTCCATTTAGTTTGATGTTGGCTACTGGTTTGCCGTATATTGCTTTTACTACGTTTAGGTATGGGCCTTGAATTCCTGATCTTTCCAAGATTTTTAACATGTAGGGATGTTGAATTTTGTCAAATGCTTTTTCAGCATCTAATGAAATGATCATGTGGTTTTTTTTTCTTTGACTTTGTTTATGTAGTGGATTACATTGATGGATTTCCATATATTGAACTATCTCCGCATTACTGGGATGAAGCCTACTTGATTGTGGTGANTGATCGTTTTGATGTGTTCTTGGATTCGGTTGGCAAGAATTTTATTGAGTATTTTTGCATCAATATTCACAAGGGAAATTGGTCTAAAATTCTCTTCTTTCTTGGGTTATTGTGTGGTTTAGGTATCAGAGTAAGTGTGACTTTATAGAATGAAATGGGTAGTGTTCCTTCTGTTTCAATTTTGCGGAATAGTGTGAAGAGTATTGGTATTAGGGCTTCTTTGAAGGTCTGATAGAATTCTGCACTAAACCCATCTGGTCCTATGTGTTTTGTTGTTGTTGTTGTTGTTGTTTTGGTTGGGAGACTTTTAATGACTTCTTCTATTTCTTTAGGGACTGTTTAGATGGACCCTCTTAACTCCCCTCTCCATGCCCCAAATAAAGTCTATTCTATACTCTATACTATACCATCTTTTGGCTGGTCCCTCAGGGTGAAGGGATGCCTTGGAATGGGCCTTCTGAGACACCCCCTTCCTCCATACCTCACCACACCTCCATAGAACATACCCCCCCATCCCCTCTCTTTATCTTTTTATAAACACATAACAGAACGCTTGACCTGCTTGCCAGAAGCCCTGGTTTTATACCTCACCCCCTCAAGCCAAATTAAAAAAATATAGTACTAAGCAAATGTCGTCCATTAAAAGACATGCTGCTTCCTATTTTTCTTGGAACCTGCATAGTCTTTGGAATTTGGAGTAACCAGCAGTGATTAGTAAAGAAAAGGCCTCAAAAGGCCTCAGTTACTACAGTTACTGCTTTTCAGTAGCTCCTGACTCTTTGCCATTTTCTCCAGAGAATCTGAAACTTTCTTAATCTTCTCAGGGACGAGAGAACTTTTTTGATATTTTGTGTTTCTTTTCCTGTTTGTTTTTTCGTTTATGTCTTGCTAAGAAAAACATATTGGGAGTAAATTACTACAAAAATGAATTTTCCAGTCCTGGCAAGTATCAATAGCAAATAACAGTGAGACTTTGTGACCCCTTATTTTTCTCCAGAGTTGGATTTCTTTTTCTGACTTAAGTTTGAGACAGGCTGACACCATGACAGGCTTCAAATTCAAGATACTAGGCCTAAATCTCTGTTTGCAAGAACTAGGCAAGTTCAGGCAAGTCTAGGCCTCAGAAACTGCTCTGCCACCTGAACTGAGGCAAGGACAATGGGTCAGCAGCAATTTCCAGACTTCCCCAGAAATCATTGTGGAATATCCCTAGAGATAGAGCCAACAAAAGAAGTCACCCACCCCTCCCCAGAATTCTCCTAATGTGCTTTAAATCTGGCCTGCAAGCTCACTTGGGTGTCTCCATGTTGGTTGGAATGGAAGACCATAGAATGCTGGACTTCTGCAGAATGAAACACTTTTTGTGTTTACATACCATTTGAGTCCAGGGTATCTATCATTCTTTGGTGAATAATGGACCCTTACAAGTTTGTCCAGGTCTTGTGTGTGCTGGCACAGTCTTTATGAGTTCATATGTGCATCAGCACTGTTGTATCTGAAAACCTTGAGATTTTAACCATCTCTGCTCTTATACTTACAGATCCCTGAGCCTTATGGGAAGGGATGTGATAGATATTCCCAGAATACTCCAGTGCAGGCCTCCTGATCCAGAGTGATTCACCAACAGATTTCATGATTTTTGTAAGCCTTTTGGTTTGGTTGGTTTGGTTTGATTTAGGGGTTTTGTATTCTTTTGAAAAAAAAATAGTAAGTAGATGGGTGAGGAAGAATATGAACAAAATATTTTGTATAAGAATTTTAAAAGAATGAAAATACATTGAATTTCTTTGACTATCAAACCCCTTTTAATAGAATTGATACAATATGTGTTGGTTGCCACTCACAATACAGAAAAAACTAGCGTCTATCTTTTCATTGAAGTATTTTTTGCAATATTAAAATATAGTTTTCTGACTAAGAAATTCCCTGGACAGATTCTTGGCCCAAATTATCAGAAGAAACAAAGGACTTAAATGAACAGAATCAGAGATAAAATGGAAACATTACAACCTACACAAAGTTCTGATTATTATAAGACAATATAATATGGAAGTATTTTTTACAATATTAAAATATAGTTTTCTGACTAAGAAATTCCCTGGACAGATAGATTCTTGGCCCAAATTATCAGGAGAAATAAAGGACTCAAATGAACAGAATCAGAGATAAAAGGGAAACATTACAACCTACACAAAATTCTGATTATTATAAGACAATATCTTAAAAACTGATGCTTTATGAAGCTTGAAAACCTGAATTTTTATATTTACCTGAACTACCAAAATTAAACCTAGAAGTCAAAAACCTAAACAGACCCATAACAAATGAGGAAATTGAAATACTAATAGTAATAAAAACCTTCCAGCTTAATAAAATTCCCAACCAGATGAATTCACAGCAGAATTCTACCAGACATTCAAAGAAGATCTAAAGTCAATTCTTAAACTATTCACAAAAACAGAAACAGTAGTATCTCTCCCAAACTCTAGAAATGACAAATTCAATAGTATACCAGGATGAAAAATCAACTTACAACAAATCAATAGCTTTTTGTACACTAACAACAAACCTACAGAAAAGGATGTCATTGGCACGTTTCCATTCACAATGGTCTCAAAGAAAACAAAATATTTAGAAATCTAGTCAGGGAACTGAAGCACCTCTACAATGAAAACTTTAAACATCTAAGGAAAGAGAGAAAGACAGTAGACATTAGAAAGGCATCCCATGCTCATGGCTTGGTAGAATTAATATTGTAAAAATAACCATTTCACAGAAAGCTATTTATAGATTGAATGAAATCACAATCAAAATCCTAATTTCATTCTTTGCTGAAATAGAAATAAATATCCTATAATTCATGTGGAATCACTAAGGATCCTAGATTTCCAAAGCAATCTAAGTAAAACCAATAATGCTTTATGGATTAGGAGTCTAGATCTTAAGGCACGCTATAGAACCTTAGTTATAAAATCAATATGGTATTGACCTGAAAACAAACATGTAGACCAACTGGAACAAAATTGAAGACTCAAACATAAGTACACATAACTCTAGTCACTTAATATTTGACAAAGACATCAAAAACATGCCCTGGAGATAAAAAAGCATTTGAACAAATGGGAAAAGAAATGCTTGGAAAATCAGATGCAGAAGAATGCAATTAGACCTGTATGAAAGAATGAAATTAGATCTGTATCTATCACCTTGCACAAAAGCTAACTTCAAATAAATCAGAGAACTAAACCTGAAACCTGAAATACTGTTGCTAACTCATTCAGCCCTGTGAAAATCAGTGTGGAGAATTCTCAAATATCTTCCATATGACTCAGCTATACCACTCTTTGTCATATGCCCCAAAACCTTGATTTCCTACTCCAAAGATGTTTGCTCAGTCCTATTCATTGTCTCTCTTTTCACAATGGCTATGAAATAAAAACAGCCTGCATGTTCCACAACCAATTAATTCATAATGAAAATATGGTACTTATATCTTATGGAGTACTAGTCATCTGAAAGGAGAAACGAAATCATAGATATTTCAAGTGAACAAATGTAACTAGAAAAAGGTCATATTGAATAAGGTAACCCAGACCTAGAAAGACAGATGTTGCATGTTCTTTCTCGTTGATGGCTCCTAGCTTCAAATCTTCAGATGTGAATACATAGCCTGGGAAGTGATATGCCATTGCTGGGATGTGGTGTAATGAGCAACAGAGAGAGAAATACCAGGGCACAAGTGATCTGATCGTCAAAATGGAAGAACGTGTCCCTTTGTGGAGTGAAAAGGGGATTGGGAATTATCAGGGTACAAGTGATCTCTTAGGGGAACTAGAGAAGGAGGAGCTCTTTATAGACTGGGGAGAGAGGCAAATTACAGAAGTAATTAAAATAGAAATATTTGGTGTGTGAAAACCACAAGGAAATTGTACTATTAATTATTTAAAGATTAAAAAGCAAACCTCCTATAACACATGCAATTCTATGTATAAATATACATACATGCATACATAGCTGAGACAGCAAAAAAGATAACTTACTGTATGTGCGTTTTATTTGGCCAGAGTTGAGAACAGAGCTAGTCCAGAATGCCAAAGGTCCAGGACAGAAGGCCAGTGGGACTGTTTATGGTTGCAAAGAGGGCAGTCAGTTACTCAGGTGATCTGGGCAAAATGATGTTCCAGGTCCACTGAGAATCTTACTGATGGCCACATACAGTCCAGCAACTGTACCAGCATCCCAGCCTTCAGCATCCCTTACTTTTGCTCCTGCATCAGCTAATTTATTCTGCTTCCTCTTTCTTCTCTTGCTCTTCAGCCTGCACATTCCTTTCTGTCACTTCATTTTCATGGTATAGCAGTTTTAAGGAAGATGACACTAAGACCTAAAAATCTACATGTATAGTTTTAATGAACTTTTCTCATCTAGACTAATGGTGCTCCCTCTAAGAGCCAAAGAACAGTTAGCAAAAACCCCAATATCAAACGCGAGAATCACTCTTTTTAGTTGTCAGTTAGTGTTGTCCAAGAGACTCCCCAAACATACAGTCTATTGCTGTTGCCCTTAGTTAGCCCTGAGAGGTAGAAAGCAAGTCTCTATTGCTGAAGACACCATGTACTTCAGAAACAGGAGCTAGAGACCCCTGATCCAGGCCTTCCCTGAGAACTATCTCTTATGGTACCAGAAGGCAACATCAATACTTTCAATGAAGGGAGGCCGTCTATGTCCTGTCCAGCTATGACACCTATGAACCACATCAATGACCAGATGGCACAATAACATGATGGGTGCAATAGTGGACTTAAGACCTACTCAACAAGAGGAATATCACAGCTGGTACTAGAAATCTAACTAATTTCTCAGTGCTAGAGAAGTCATAGTTATTTTTAGAAGAGAATCTACAACCTCTAATTTACTAAAATGGCATAACCTGTGCCCCTTATCAAGAAATTTCTCTTTGCAACATGTGGAGACCACTACAGAAAACCAATCAAAGTGCAAATCATGTTCCCAAATCCTAGTGGATAAATCTATAAAATACCCCCACATCTAAGGTTATAAGAACAATGGAAGGGCCAAATAGATATTAAGAATCAGGGATCAGGAGCTGTACCCAAAAATTCTCAGCAACATGACAGTCTAAATATGAACTGAAATAAAACAACACTAATGGGCATGTCAAACTAAGTTTGAAAACAGCCTTCAAGGCCACAAGTCCTCAACCCTACACAAAATTCTACAGATAACTGAGTAAAGCTGAGCACAGAAGGTGTGATCCCCCTCCCCCCAGGGAAGAACACACCAATTGGTTGATAGATGTTTAAAGGTCAGCCCTGAAAACATACATGCAAGTATGTTATATACTTACATATATGTGGACTAAGCATGCATATTTAGGAATATTTATACATATATTTTTTTCTTTTTATATTTTATACATAATACTTTTATTTGCATTTGCATATATATCATATCATATATATGCAATAACAATTAATGAAAAACGAGAACATAAATTTGAGAAAAGTGGGGAACAGTATATGGAATGTTTTGAAGGGAGGAAATAAAAGAATAAAATATTGTAATTAGATTAAAATATCTATCTATATATGCATATACATATATAATTTTTTCAACCGTGAATAGTAAAGATATATCATTTACTAGAAAATACATGCAAATTAAATCAGTCATAGACATATTTTCCTTCATTTGCACTTACTATATTTTATATAGTTACAGAACCATGTATCCATATATGGCATTAAAGCAGAAGTGAACAGAGTGGAATGATAGGAAGGGGAAAGAAAATGGGAAGGCTTGATATATAACAGATTTTTGCATACAAATAATAATGATAATAATTAATAATAATAGTAGTAATTCTGGCCCATGTAAGTAAGAGCGAGCCATTGGTGTATAATCTTTGGGATTAGATGAGCCATTTTCTGTTTTATCTATGACTATGACTACGGTGCATATAGGAGTATGATAATTCTTACCTCTATTCCTATTGGCTTATTGGTATACTTGGAGCTTCCTGTACAGACTTACACAGTCTTTAAAACAGGAAGCCACGGGCTTCTTTGGTGGTAATATGGAGACTGTACTCCAACTGCTGCCCTGTATCTCTTCCTTCCCTCCCTTCCCATCTTCTTTGGATCCTTGCAGCTCCCTCTTGGTGCAGCCAGTCTCACACATTCCCTGTCCTTTCTGCTGCAGACTACACTATCCTAACACAGCCATTTTTAATCCCCTCTGTGACAGCTGTCATCCTTTGAGTTACAGGAGATTCCACTACTCTCTTTCTTTGTTTCGTCATCCTGCTTTTTTGTATGTAATTTTTATTGACAGCTGCATAACTTACAGGATGTATAAAGACAATTACCTGATCAGAGGTAAATAGCTTTTACTCTTGGAAGGAGCACAACCTTGTTTTGCTGGAACTTTACTCTAGTTTGGGTCATCTACCTAGACACTAAGCTGAACTGGGGGTGAGTTCGTGTCTATGGATGAAACCTAGGGTTGCTACAATTAGAATATTTCTTTGAAAACTTATGTCCAAATGTTATCACAAGGAGGGGAGACTTTAAGATGTATTCAGCTGTGAGTGCTGTCCCCTCGTGACATGTTACCCAATGCTTCTCCCTAGGAGCAGTATTTTTTTCTTTCTTGTCCCCCACATTGCCCTTGACCAGGCAATACACTTGTGCCCCATAATGATGCTGCATGAGGCCCTCATAACATGTTGATCTTAGATTCTCAGACTTTAAAGTTGTGAGAAATACATTCTTCATCGTTATAAATCACCTAGCCTGTGGTAGCCGATAATAGTAACAGAAAATGGACCAAGACAATCTTTACAATCATCCAGTAAAGAAGATCATCAGATATCTCATTGAGGCTTAGGTTAGGCAGAAAAGGTATCTCAGTGCCCTACCTCCTCCTCTGACCCCTCCATCCTTGGACCCAAGTGCTTCTGGGCTGGGCCACAGAAAAGGCTCATATTTTTCAAGTTGCTTATTGTAGGTCCTTATTTGCTTGAATTGGGGAGGATAGGGTTTTTGTTGACCTGATTAAAGATAATTGTTTATTTTTGTGTGTTCTTATTATACTACAAGTGGCATCTTTAAGTTTTTTCCTAGTGGCTGGTAAATAACCATTACAATTTGCTTTTTTTTGTACTTAAAACAGGTTTAGTAAATGAACTGACTTCTTCTGACAGCCTCTCAATTTACCTTTCACTTGTCATGACTAAAACATCGGAGATAATCAATTTAAAAGGATCCTAATAACAATATATCAACATACACAGTAAGTTCAGTTTTGTACATGGTTTCAGAAGCTCTTGGCTGTTTTGCTTTTTGTGCCCAAGTCAGCACAACATGTCAGAGAGCACATGGGGCAGGAAGCAGACAGGAAACAGACAAACAGGAAGCAGCCATGTCTCAATATCCTTCCCAAGGGTACCTACTCATTAACTCAACCCAGTCCTACCTAGACCAACCTCAAACAGTCCAGCAAGTCCTCAAAGCATTATAGGAGGAAACCAAGCTTTTAGTTCATGTACTTTTGGAGAAATATGCCACTGTTACCTGTGTCCATGATTATGGTTCAGTCCTAACCACTATTCCTCTCAGCTTATTGGTGAAGTTCATAGAAGGAGAGAAAGTGGCTTTCTCCATCTGATGCTATAGGCTGAGAACTATGGATGTGTTTAATTTATGAGAAAGCAGAAAGCTTCTCCAATAACTTCTCACCTTCTCCTGCTCAGTTCACCATCTCAGAGCACTTGATCCTTTTAATGTTGATCCATGTGTATCTTGTAGCCTCACTTTCCATTTCACCAACAACCTAGGTAAGTACTGATACCTATGTACATTCCCTCATGGAAGAGCCTTGTTAAGGTACTTATTCATATACTTTCCTTTTAAAATATGATTTGAAAGGTTCTTGTACCTTCTTGAAGTAGGTTTGCTATGATACTCATGTCTTAAAAGCATGCCCATGCTTCCTGTATGATTTTTATTTCTCTCTTTTTAAGTAGGTTAAATCTGGCTCTAAGATGCTATCATGACTTAAAGCAATATGTCTTTGACAGGTTTACTAATTTTCTTTTACTTTCTTGTTTTATTTTGTGATTTTTAAGAGTGTGGCATCATGTAAAGCATGTTTCTGCTGCGTGTCATGGACCACTCCTTTTTATTTGTAACATGAGTTGGGTCACAATTCCATTTTCATTCATTATATCATTTACTTTTCCTACACACCAATTAAAAGATTTGTCTTAATCCGTCAACATAAAACTAATATTTCCTTCCGGAGAAAAGCATGGAGTACATGGTGAAAGTGGCCATGATGCTCAATTTGACCTGATTTAGAATGACCTATTGCTTTTGGCATGTCTGTGATGGTGTTACTGGAGAGAATGAACTGACTGAGGAAGTCCTGTTCTCAAAGTGAATGGCAGTGGTTGACTGAGATGCAAAGAAGTTCCTGTCAAAACTAGTTTGCCCATACCTACCTTTATCCCTCTGATAAAGTATGTCTGTCACTGCTACAGCTATGCCCTGCTGATATCATACTCTGGCTTCTTTGGCTTTCCAATGTGGACTGAATAATTTAGTGTCTCAGAAGCTCCAAGGGAGAGTCCAAACTGTCAGCTCCCGATTAGGGTTTCTGAGGGGGTCCAGCTTTTGACTGTGTACTTACTTACCAAGTTCCTTGTGTGCACATGACAATTTTGGAGCTACTTAACCTCTATCATATATTTCATCATATATGAACTTTACTGGTCTGGTTCCTCTAAAGACCTCCTACCTAATAAAATTAGTGCTGAATTTAATTTCACTGGAGTCAAAACTCACAAGAGGTGTATACAGCTTGAATTCTTTAAAACTCATTGATAAATTCTCCCTCTGAGATGTGGTTACATCTTCTGGAATGTGGCATGCAGAGCTCTATACATATATGGGTCTGGTTTTTGCTTTTCATGGAATCTAAGGCATTGCCCTGACCTTTCTAACTGATTCTATTCCCAAGGCTTGTGGTCTAGTAAATGACCAATTAGAGCAAACTCTCATTTATTCTATTAACAAATACAGATCAGGTATCCGTTCATCTTCCTCAGGATGATTCTTAGACTTTGGCTCGATGAAGCAAAGATGTGTAGCTGTGTATTGCTTTGTGTTCACTCCATAGATCTCCAAATTTCTATCCTGGTCCTCCTTGTTTCCTGTGACTCTAGAATTCCTCTCTGAGTTGGCCATTGGGTTTCTTTGACATGCTCTGAGCAGCAGGAACTTAGAAGCCAAACCAGTCCCCTGACACTAGGCATCTGGCTTGTACAGTAAGGAGTTAATCCACACAAGACCAGAAGAGGTTAGCTCCAAATTGGCTGATGGGCAGTTTGTTTCATCATCTACTGGGACCAAGCCATTTAGGAAAGTTCTTTGTATAGCCACAAGATGTCGCCATTAGATGGCGCCATTACCTTCAAGACAAGGAACATGGCACCCCAGGTGGAACTGGAATGTGGAATAGATGCAGTGGTGGCTGGAGATAGATAGAGGGAGGAAGACGGGCTACATTATATAATTTCATTTTATTCTCTGTGTGAAAAATAAATTGTTTTGATTTTGAAAAGATTGCATTGGCTTCTCGACGAAGGAGAAATTGGCAGTGGAGAGATGTGAAGCAGGTAGTAAAGAAACTAGTAGTTGGGCATGGTGGTACACACCTTTAATCCCAGCACTCGGGAGGCAGAGCCAGGTGGGTTTCTGAGTTCGAGGCCAGCCTGGTCCACAAAGTGAGCTCCAGGACAGCCAGGGCTATACAGAGAAACCCGGTCTTGAAAAACAAAACAAACAAAAAAAACCCAAAACAAAAAACAAACAAACAAACAAACAAGAAACTAGTTAGGGAGGTGATGCAGAAACCTTGGGGGGGGGTCTCAGAGTAGGTTTAGAAATGTCTGTTCTTATCCTCAAGTCAATTACAACCAAAGGAAGGAGTTGTACAATCTTAACTCGCCTTGGGAAGAATATTTCTGTGTGTCTACAAACATTTTCTCCTACCTTCCTTCTTCTGTGGTCACAGCACATTAAAAGCAAGTGTGTTCTTTAGGTCAGTGACCTGTCTACTGTGTAATATACTAGTCCATTTCCTAGGTGAGAGCAGACAGAGGGGGCTGCAAGGACTGTGATGGTGTCTCTTAGTGTCTGCTCATCCATTTAGACACAGCAAAATAAAAGCTGTGAAAATTGATATAATCTACTATTTTCCATGAATAAAAAGACATACCATTCTTCCTTTATTTCATTCTTGTCTTATACCATCCAACAATTTCTTGTCATTTTGTTTGTTAAGATTCTTACATTTTCAGAATATCTACATTTATGCATATTCTTAAACAGTTTCATGTGAAGACCGTTTTTCTGTTGTTTTGAGACAGGGGTTTCCTCTGGAACTCAGGCTGGCCTTGGTCTCAAACCAGTCCTCCTGCCTCAGCCTCCTCAGTTTAGAGATTAGAGATAAGGTCATGGATGTAGTTTTACCTTGATAGAATCATCAGTAATTCCCTTGGAGTACACGCTAATGAAGTACCTAGAGATGCTTATGCCAGTAAGTTGCTTCAAGTAAGTTCCAATGTTTATTTCAGCTTATCCTTTGGGGCTTTCTATAAATATAATTATGGCATTTAAAATATGTAGTAGTACATAAAAATACATTCTCACTTGAAAACAGCATACCATTTTGTATTCTTCCCTTTCTTGCTTGACTGCTTTAATTTTTAGACTAAAAATGATGGCTGCATTTTTAATAGGAATACATAAAAAGGAAGTTTCATGTGGTTCAAAATTAAATGCAATTTCTTCATTAATTATGAGTAGTAAAAAACAACCAATCCACTTAGAATAAAGTCATTTCTATATTGATTTTTTAAAATAAATACAAATTCCAACCACATGATATCTATGCAAGAGTTACTTCTGGGAGCCTGGGAGCCAGCAACCAGTCATCAAGCTCAGGAAGCAGACACCATTCTGTGTTGCAAGAAGAAAATCCTTGCAGGTCATCATACAGTCCAGGCAGGCAGACTATGCCCAAGACAACCTCTGCTTCTGCCCAGTGCCACCTAGCAGGGGCAGGGTATAGCATTCCTGAGACAACCCCGGACACTCAGAGACCAGAGGTGCCCCTAAGATAAGCAAGTAAGTGGTAGAGAGAAGGAAAAAAAAAGGAGAAGCAGAAGGATATGTGCACATGCACGATGAAGAGAGGCAGAAGTGGAGACTGGAAGGTAGTGAAGAAGGGCCTGATGCAAATAGCAGGCAATGACACCTCATAGCGGGCCATGGTGATGTCCAGGCCTGTACTGCCACTGAGGTCTGTGGCCCTGCAGCAGCAGGTGTCTGTAACCAGGAAAGGCCAAACAGAAATTCTTGGTCTGGGCTGCCCCTGGGGCCCTGTTGATGTCTGAGGACTGGGTAGTACTAGCCTCACCCCTTGCCTAGGCATCAGGAAAGCTGACCCTTGAAAACAGGAGAGGTGGCCCCACCCTGTTCTAGCACCAGCACTTGGGAGAATGGGCCCACCTCACCAATAAGCAAGTGGGACTATCCCTGGCAGCAGAGTTTGTGGGTAAGCAAGTCCTGAGAGTATGGGATTTGGAAAGCAGGTTCTGCCATTTGATTGCTAATTGATGGCATGGGTGAGAGAGAGATCACTCTTCTATACCACTACCCCTCGGCACCTATGGTATGCAGGAGAGCTGGCCCCAAGATCATGAGAGCTGGAGAGATGTCCCTAGCCATCACTGATGGCAGCACTCAGTAAAGCAAGAGACTGGGCCCTGCAGCAAAACAGAGCAGGTCCTGTTGATGTGGACTCAGGTTAATCCAACCCCAGGGCATGAGAGTGAGAAAGATGGATCTGACACTTGCTGGCTACAGCATTGGGTGAGCTAGCCAGGATATGCCAGAGAGCTTACCTGGTGGTGTGGGTATGGGAGAGCTCACAGGTTCACCTGCTCAGCTACCACCTAGGCCCAGATCCAGAGCTTTCAGTTGGTGTACCCCAATATCTCTCCCATCAATGAACTACTGGAACACTTGAAGGGACTGATCCTACATATCCGAAGCTGCAACATGATACAGACAACACAGAGCAACCACAGTCTATTCAGTATTGATAGTGTAGCAGAGGCCAGAAGGCTTGAAGTAGACCAATGAGTCACTGCAATGTACATTTGCATGTAAAGAAGTATAGCAAAAGTGTATACTGTAGGGCTCATTGTGACACTACAGCTTTCACAATGAGATTTTTTTTTTTCTTTTGTGTAGGAGGTTGCAAGGCTGGAAAGCAGGTACTGAGGGAAGGGGAGATGAGTGGGATTGGGGTGCATGATGGGAAATTCACAAAGAATCAATACAAAGTTAAACAAAAAAGGTTACTTCTGGCACAGAGATACACTGATTGCCAATACTGATCTTTTTACACCAATGTAAATACCACTCTGATATCACCACATGATATAAACATGTTTTAAAAGCATTGTGCTGTATCCCATAAATATGCAGGATTATATGTCAACCAAAAGGAACATAAAACTTTCAAAATGGCAATTTCAATGTTTAAAAAAGGACATGAAAATAAACAGGGAACTAGTGTGAATATGGAAGGAGGAAAGGAGGAGAAAATAAGAGAGGTAGAACATGATTAAATTAGTCAATAAAAAGAAACGGTGTCTACATCAAACATAACCTAACTTAACAGCAAGGTTACTGTAATGAACATGGATTCATCTGACAGCCTTAACCAAGAAACCTTAAATGGGCATATTTTTTCTCAGACTAAATAAATCTATGATAAAATCACTATATTAGATAGATTTTTGAGAAAGAAAAATAATCTAATTGGCTAAAAAATATTGCTTAAAATTTATTTTCCTAAAACAGTGTGAGTTGGTTGATATTGTTGTTCTTCCTATGGGGTTTCAAATCCCTGCAGCTCCTTCAGTCCTTTCTCTAACTCCCTCATTGGGGACCCCATACTCAGTCCAATGGTTGGCTGTGAGCATCCATCTATGTATATGTCAGGCTCTGGCAGAACCTCTCAGGAGATAGCTATATCAAGATCCTGTCAGCAAGCACTTCTTGGTATTTGCAATAGTGTCTGGGTTTGGTGACTCTATATGGGATGGATCTCAAGGTGGGTCAGTCTCTGGATGGCCTTTCCTTCAGTCTCTACTCCACACTTTGTGTCTGTATTTCCTCCCCTGAATATTTTATTCCCTCTTCCTTCTTCTTGAGCTTCATGTGGTCTGTGAATTGTATCTTGGGTATTCTGAGCTTCTGGGTTAATATCCACTTATCAGTGAGTACACACCATGTGTGCTCTTTTCTGACTGGGTAACCTCACTCAGGATGATATTTTCAAGTTCCATCCATTTGCCTAAGAATTTCATGAAGTCATTGTTTTTAATAGCTGAGTAGTACTCCATTGTGTAAATGTACCACATTTTCTGTATCCATTCTTCTGTTGAAGGACATCTAGGTTCTTTCCAGCTCCTGGCTATTATGAATAAGGCTGCTGTGAACATAGTGGAGCATGTGTTCTTGTTATATGTTGGAGCATCTTTTGGGTATATGCCCAGGACTAAAATACCAACCAAAGTATAAACATAGAGAAACCCATGGCTCCAGCTGCATATGTAGCAGAGATGGCCTTGTTGGGCATCAATGGGAGAAGAGGCCCTTGGTCCTGTGAAGGCTTGATGCCCCAGTGTAGGGGAATGACAGGACAGGGAGGCAGGAGTGGGTGGGTGAGTAGGGGAACATGCTCATAGAAGCAGGGGGTATGGGATAGGGAATTTCTGGTGGGGAGGGTGGGGTAAGCAGGGAAAGGAGATAACATTTGAAATATCCAATTTAAAAAAAAAAAACAGTGTGAGTTAAAAAAATACAAAGTAAGCATTTACAGAAATGGGAAAACAGACTGAAGACTGATATGCAACAACACTCACAGAACATTAATACATTCTCCATATCTATCAATAGGAACAGATAGATTGATAGTGGACTACAGATAATTTGATACAGTGGTTAAGAAGAAATTATCTAGACCATGTAGAATACAGGACATGCTTACTACAGATTCACTCTGAAGGTATTTTTGTATTCGTTTTTAAAATTTTATTAGATATTTTCTTTATTTACATTTCAAATGCTATCCGGAAAATTCCCTATACCCNCCCCCGCCCCTACTCCCCTACCCACCCACTCCCACTTCTTGGCCCTTTACTGGGGCATATAAAGTTCACAAGACCAAGGGGCCAGAGAGAGAGAGAGAGAGAGAGAGAGAGAGAGAGAAAGAAAGAAAGCTGAAGGTATTGTGTCTTAGTTTTACACTGTCAGACTGAATTCATTTCAGCCAGTTTCCTAAAAAGACACCAGCTATACTTCCCACAAGATGTAATTCATTTCTAAATCATTAGCAAAATTTCAATCTGATCAGAAATTATGCCATGGATTAAAGAAGAAATGGGGTCTTAACATTTAGAAAGTATATTTAAAAACTATTAAGTCTTGATCATACAAATGAAAATATCATAAGAAAATGTATAGCTCCAAATTTATATTGGAGAAAGTGACTAAGAGTGATGAAATGAACATAATCCACATAAAGACGGCTAAAAAAAAGTCTATTTCAAGCCAAGAATAAGAGGTAAATATAATTAGCAGATAAACATAATCAAAACATAAAATTAAAAGTAACAAAGTCAAAAGGAGGCTCTTTGAGGGACAAAAATGGGGCCATTTCTGGCAAAAACATGACAAGGCAAAGACAATTAAATATACACAATCCACACATGGAACAATCCCTGCTGCAGGCCCTGCATGACCACCAAGAAGGAACCACGAGGGACTGTGCCCCAATAGTCTCTAAATGTAGAGAGAAAATGAACACTTTTCTAAGAAAAAGAAACCTTAGAAGAGCTGCTCAAAAACAAAACAGAGGACATCCAGCTGGAAGAACATGATTGATGGCTTCACCTCTTCATCCTCCTCATATTTTTTTATATGCTCCTGTACTTGACATCCTTCGATACAGTCAGGAAAGGAATGGTGCACAATGAGGACAAACAGAACTGCTGTGAAGTCTACAGAAGGGAGGATCTGATCTGACCTACAAGGATGCTGGCGCAGGACCAATAATCTCCCAGGACCAGCAAAAACAAACAAACAAACAAACAACCCTTCACGTACAGAGTGTAGGTTGTCAGGGGGCAGGAACAAAATCACAAGCTTTTCTACTCACCGTGCCCATGAAGAACACAGCAAGAAGCCAAAGCTAATCACGATTCTGAAAACACAGATAACTCAGAAAACCCCTGCCATGGTCCAGGCCCAGTCACCCCCCTCTCAATCCGTGGGAATCAGGGTGTCTTAGTCAGGGTTTCTATTCCTGCACAACATCATGACCAAGAAGCAAGTTGGGGAGGAAAAGGTTTATTCGGCTTACATTTCCATACTGCTNTTGATCACCAAAGGATGCAGGACTGGAACTCAAGCAGGTCAGAAAGCAGGAGCTGATGCAGAAACCATGGAGGGATGTTCTTTACTGGCTTGCTTCCCCTGGCTTGCTCAGCTTGCTTTCTTATAGAGTCCAAGACTACCAGCCCAGAGATGGTCCCA
>NC_034590.1:29511075-29516367 GCF_900095145.1 Mus pahari | reverse complement strand
CAGGCTGGCCTCGAACTCAGAAATCTACCTGCCTCTGCCTCCCAAGTGCTGGAATTAAAGGTGTGCGCCACCACTGCCTGGCTCAGACTTTTTTATACAGAAAAAAAAATAAGAAAAGCCAGGTGAACACACATCTGCCAAGTTACAGTGACACAAACAAAAAGAATGCATACATCAAAAGATGGCTGGAACCAGGCCTTGTTTACCAATTAATTAAAAAGATCAGCTGAACACTGGAGCCAGGTGAATGCTCTGATACAATGCTAGTCTATTGTTAAACCCACCACCAGGGGTCCTTTAGTAAATACCTGATTATGCTATTCCTCTGGGCCTAGTGAAGAAACCTGTACCAGGGGAATTTCCTTCCACTAACTCTTTCATGTGACAACCCCACCTATTTGCTAGGCCACCAAGTATTCCGGTGTTTGGGTGTGACTTGGCTATTGTCCTAAGTAATCACTATGCAGACTAGCCCTGAGCTTTTCTAGCTCTGTTCTTTGTAATGCCTGATTATTTTCACTGTCTCTACTAGAAGTGAATTTGAATGTTACTGAATAAGTAACATTCTTACTGAATTCCAAGCTCACTGTCAGTTTCAAGGATTATCTAGGAACCATTGGAACACTTAGTTGGAGGCTTAGCTATGTCAAAAAATCAATCCTTAAAGGCACTTACAATAAAACAGTACTGAAAGAGAGCACATGGATTCATACGCCAGACTAAAGCAGGGACAGATTTTGAGTATACGGGCTATGGGAATGCCAAGGTTCCAGGAGGCATACTTTCCTTGAAACTCCTCTCTTCATGACTGCCTTCAGGCCTTTTGGCTTTCGGCTTGTCACACAGACTTCACTGGAGTGGGTGCAGCAAAACCCCAAAAGGCATCAAGTTACTGGAAGTCTGATTTATGGAGCATGTCGACGGGGACAGGATCCTGGAGAGACCAATGAAGTGTCCACCCTAGAGGAAAAGATTCCCCTAGGCCTTAGTGAGCACCAAGATGCAGGGTTGCAAGCCCCAGCTTAGGAGTGCACATCAGCCTCCATCCCCAGGGGCACCTAGGTCACATGTCTCTAACACACATGAACAAAGGCATGACAGAATGGGGCCTGGAGAAGGTTTGCATGAATTGAACAGCATCTTAGGACACGCCCACCAGGAGAAACCCAACTAAGAAAAAGCATTGCTCCTGAGAATCCCGCTGAGCACCCTAGGGCTTGCTGGCACCTGCCTGGGCTGTGCAAAGCTCCGGTCACTCTAGTGCTGCTAGGCAGCTAGCCCTGGTGTTGCCCCACTTCCTTCTGCACGCGTGAGCGGAAGTAACTGGATGTCATCAGCTCTCTTTTTAACACCTTCCCCCTCCCCCTTCAAAAAGGACCTGAATGTGCCTTTACTTTCAATTAGTGTCTCTAGATGAGCTTGTACCAAGGTGAAAGTATCATCAGAGTGGGATTAGGAACACCCCTGACTGAAGGGGGAAAAGTGTGTCCATCCTGGGGGCTTCCCAGGATGTAGAATTTCCAGGAGGCCAATCCAGGGAAAGGTGTGAATTCAAAGTGTGCGGGGGGGGGGGAAGCAGAGGCTTGTGGGGGGCAGTGTTGCACAAAGAAAATATGGTCCATCATCTCAACCGAAACAAATACAAATTCTAATATTTTAGGATGATTTAAAAACGAGAAACCATGTGCCTGATGGAAGTCGTGGGAAGAACCAGAAGAATGAACCTCCTCAGCGGAGAGATGGTAAGAAGCAGAGGAGAAGATTATGAACTGCATGTGGTAGACGTATGCCTCAGATGGCCAGTGACGACCCAGGAAACATTCATGCACTCCATATATTTCAGTCCTCTTGCTGAAAACACGCTGCATACCCGGAAGAAGCCAGTTTGGAAGGCTAGGCATTGTATGACTCCATCACTCTTGACATTGTTGAAAGGCAGACTTAGGGAGATCCCGCCAAGGCAAGCAGTTGCCAGGGACTGAGGGATGAGAGGGGAATAAGCACAGGAGACTTTTAGGTCAGTGAGACTGGTTTGCATGTAGTTTCAAAAGTGTGTAGCTGGCATTCAACGTAGTCATAATGCCTAACTCTCATCAGCTGTTAGCAGTATGGACGCCTGGAAGAACCAGTGCAGGGCATCGGCTTGTGCATTTTCCTCTATTGCTTTTCAAAACTTTTAAAGATTGGAGGAGTTGAATTTTTGATACCAAGATATGAACGCAGTAAAAAAAAAAAAAGTACCAAATGAGAAAATAAAGAGCATTTTGTTATAAGAAAGACGACATTCCTCCAAGAATAAAGGAGTTATTTTTATCAGTGCACAAATTAAAGTAAAATTGTTCAGCACAGAAAGTTCAAGTTCCTAGTGTTAATAGAAACTGATGCTGGTACACATTAACACATTGTGTGCAGGAAAAAGCAGAATAAAAACCAAAACAGCAGTTAGGATATAGTCTTGGGCTGTGGCTCAGTGTTGCTCTTCCAGGGGAACAGAGTACTGTTTCAGTATTCACGTGGCTCACATCTACGTGAATCTATGTCCATCTCCAGGGGCCTGATACTCTGGCTTCACAGGCACTGCCCTCAACATGTGGCACATGCACACATATACACATAAATAAAAAAAAACAGTTTAAGAGATATAAAACAATACATTTAACTTAAAAGTAAAACTAATAGAAATGTGTTAACCTCAAGACCCTAATAGCCAGAGAATAGCCCTTATTTTCAAGCAGTCACTGAAGTCAAAGGAATAATGTACCATGCAATAAAGCTGTAAAAGAATTCTATGAACAAATTAAAGTAGGATCTTTCTAAGGTAGCCTGATACTTTCTCCATTTACATGCATATGACATTAAAGGTAAGATAAAAAAATATCTGAAAATTGTGCTCTTAAAATATAACATAGAAACCAACCACACAGAACAGGAACAAAGTAAATCCCAGTATAAAGTTTAGTCAAATTCATTAATTAATGCTAATTAGCAAACCAAGTTAATGCCTTGAAATAGAATATATTAAAATATAAAAAATTGTCCTTCCTTAGTTGCCATTGATAAGATTAAACTGAAGTTAATTTTGTACTTATGAGAAAATAAATGTCTTCAAATTACACTGTAAAGACCTAGGGATGGAGCCCAGTGATAGAGACTGGTCTAGAAAACCCTGGATGAGAGGAAGAGGGGACAGAAATATCAAGGGGAGGAAAGTAGCCTGGAGAAGTGGTGATAAATGACCCACTGGCTACTTACTGTGTGTGAGCTGCCACCACCAGCCCATCCCACTGCGCTGGCATTGCTACTGCCGAGTGCTAAATTTTCCTGAAAAATGGCCTGTCTGGATGTTCCAGTGTGCACACTGACCTGTGAATTAGTTCTGACATGCACATTGAATGGCATTCCTGGGAAACAGGGCACAGCCTAAAGCGATCTCACACTGCCTGTCCACAAAGCTCCAACCTCAAGTTAAGGTCTGGGTGTGCTCATTCATGAAAATTGGAGATAGTCTGTACCTCCAGAGGGGTTTGTGGAAGAATGCTGTCAAGTAGTGGTATCTGTTCTTATAGCATTCCCATGCAGTTGGTGCTTGTCTGTATAGAAGGTTTGGTACTGTGATTCCTAGGGTCCTGCTACACCCACCTTGTCAGGCATGGGTGACATCCTCAGTACAGAGGGCAAGCCCATGCAGTCCCTGGCTGACTCCTGGTCTTCCCCAATCTGCACCAGCCCCACACACCTGGCTGCTGGCTAGTCAGTAAGCCCCTTCCAGGCCTGTGTTCACAGTGGCATGGTGTTTCTGTTGGCAATGCATTCAGAATATAACCTACCGCCGCCTGTGAAATGTTCCTTTGGAGCGGGTGTCATTGCTGAGTCACCTCAGGAGTCATTGTACATTTTGTTTCTCCTTTATGCATTCACACCAGTCTGAGAGACATCATGATTATGTATCTCTTCAAAAGTTGATGAACTTGCCAGGCCTGGCAGCACATACAAAGCACTCAGAGAGGCAGAGGCAGGCTGACCTCTGTGGGCTTGAGGTCAGCTTGGTCTGTACCATCAGTTCTAGGCCAGACGGAAATACATTGTGAGACCCTGACTCAGAGAGAAAAAAAAACAGCCCAATGAGGAACTTACTTGAGTGCAAACCTCACTGACTATTTTTGGGGAGGATTCTGCTGTTCTAAAATGTCAGCAGACATACGGCACACTGACACAACTGTTTTATGGTCCATGTTGCTTCCATCATGCTTGCAGGTTTCCTAACAACTCATACATGTTTGTTCCTCGTTCCAGCACATTCATAGACTCAGAATGCTGAGGCACAGCTCACATAGGTGCCAGTTCACATCAATCTGTCTCCTCTCAGAACCCACTTTTGCCCCTTATGCTGAATTTAAATAAAAAATCAATCAGAAATGAGAAGACTGTCCAGACAGTGACAAATTCCCCATCATTACATGGGGCATGGCACCCCCACACAGCTGACTTTTACCTTTGAAATGTCTCCTCTGGATGAAAACTCCAGAGAGTGCTGTTGTCTAGCTGAAGATGAAAACTAAATTTTAGGGGATTAGATGACATGATTACTAGGATAAAATCTCTGGATCTGATTGATGTTTTTCACTAGCTGATGTTCTTCTTTCTCTTTCTTTCTTTCTTCCTTCCTTCCTTCCTTCCTTCCTTCCTTCCTTCCTTCCTTCCTCCCTCCCTCCCTCCCTCTTTCCCTCCCTTCCTCCCTTTTTTTCTTAAAACAGAAAAGACAGATAATGGAATGGCACTCTGCTTGATCTACAGCAAGGGACAATGCTTCTTAGATTCACTCTTTAGAGCACATGCTTTGGGAGTTGGTAGGGTGTGAACTTTTTGTTGCAACTGTACATTTGATCCTCTCCCTCTATGTTTAGGTACATTGAATATCTATATGAACTTGCTTCGACAAGTAATAATAAAATGGTAGTCAGTGAGGTGGTGGAGAGATGGTAGAGAGACTGCAAGAAGTGCATGTGTTTCAAGAGTGTAGACCTGAGTTCAGATCCTCTTAAGTCGAATGAAGCCAGATGTGGTAGCACATACAGTGCTCCTTCATTGCATTAAGAGATGGAGAAAGCATAATTCCCAGACCCTGCAAGCCAGTCACGCTGGTATCTCTACCAGGGAGTATGAGCCCTTGTCTCAAATAAGGTGCAAGTTCAGGACCAACACATAAACTACACACACACACACACACACACACACACACATGCACACACACACACACACACAGAGAGAGAGAGAGAGAGAGAGAGAGAGAGA
>NC_034590.1:29509180-29511065 GCF_900095145.1 Mus pahari | reverse complement strand
AGAGAGAGAGAGAGAGAGAGAGAGAGAGAGAGAGAGAGAGCAGTCAATGGAACATTTATAGCTACTATCAAATGGGTCATATAATTACACTGTCTCTACATTCATCATTTCTCCCTGCCTTCCCCCAGAAGGCACCCATCTCCACTCATGAAGGTGTGAAGACTCATAAACCCCATGCCACTTCTCTAATGTCACTAGCCTACTAAGATAGGTTTGCAGTGCCAGCACCTGACCTCAAATCATTCTAACCCTAAACCTAAAATCAGGTCAATCTCCACTGATAATTCAATTCTGCTTCTGCAGGAACACACAGTCCTTCCTTAAGAATTTGGGTTCCAAAGGTGTTATAACAGGTTTATTGAGACAGCTTCAGATGGAACAGGAATATCAAGGCTTCTTTACAGGAGTTAGGAGAAATGATGGTTTCTTTGCGATGGGTGGGTCTTTCGTGTTAATTTCTCCTAAGCAGTTAAGTACTTTAATTTATGTTCCAATTAGCATGACATTATTTCAAAAGATTGCAGTAATTCAAAATTCTGAAGCCTGGAAAAAAATCCTAAGAGAACAGACTGGCAAGCTCACAGAGGTAACATTGCTGTGGGTGGCACCTTTCCTCTGCAGACATACAATCTACTCCAAAGACCTCCCTATGGAAAGTGGAGATTTTAACCACATTTAGCAATTATGGCTATAGAGCCAGAGAATGAAAATGTTAACTAAAAATGAAGGCGATTGTGAGAATGATTGAAAATTTCCATTTAGTGGTATCTATCCCAATCCTGATTAGATCGGAGCAAAATTCGCATCCCAATACACTGCTGCCCCAAATGATCATGCATCAGATCTTTCTTTGATCCAGAAACTGTATTTTTCAAAGGTCATAAAAATGGATAGGTGGATGGCTCAGTGGTTAAAGAGCTTGCTGGGCAATCAGCAGTACCATTTCTTAGCGTCCAGGTAAATGCAATTCCAGCTTCGGAAGGCAGAGACAGGATTGTCAGGGTGTCGTGGCTGGCTCTAACTACGTGCAAGTCTCCTTCAGATTAAGAGACTCTACCACAGTGTGTGAGACAGAAGAATCATGGAAGAGTTCACAGTATTCACCCCATCTTACCACACATGTGCAGGTGCACTTATACTTATAAACATCTGAAAACGGAGAGAAATATCATAGATAGAATTTGGGTACCATCCCATGTCTTGTGCCTATAAAAGAGCAGCTCATGTATCTTATTCCAGCTTGTTTCCTCAAAAACAAAACAAAACAAAACAAAACAAAAACCCCACACATCACCCCAAATTTTCTGATAGGCTTTTTTTTTTTTTTTGGAAAACTTTTGTGCTCACTGAATCAATTTGGCTGAATCTGATACAATTCTGATGTCATTTAATTCAAAATATTTTTTTTCCTTCTGGGTAACATTGCTTTCTTTCAAACGTTAAACTCTTAATTTTCACATATGAAATTCTGTGTGAGAAATATATCTTTTTACTTTGTGTGAATTTTGCATGTAAATGCATATCATCTTGCATCAGAGAACCCAGAAATGTTTATGTTTAGTCCATGATAATATAGAGCAGAAATGGAGACTAATTCAATTCCTTTTGCCACACAGTCCTCAGCCCAGAGCTATTGCAGTTCTTTCAGAGATGCTGATTTCTACCTGATGGGACTAAGAGGCATCTGCAGGGCTCCTCAGGAGTCCTTCAAAAACATCTGGGTGCCCATTAAGAGGCACCAGGACATATACTAAGATGTCTACTGTCTAGTTGCTGAGATTGGCTGTCATTAGACAGTTGCTGCAGAGGGAAACAACCATCAGTTGCTTGTTATTGTTCTCTTCCTCCTCCTCCTCCTCCTCCTCCTCCTCCTCCTCCTCCTCCT
>NC_034590.1:29470045-29509150 GCF_900095145.1 Mus pahari | reverse complement strand
CTCCTCCTCCTCCTCCTTCTCCTCCTCCGCCTTCTTCTTCTCTTCCTTCTTCATCCTGTTCTTGTTCTTCTTGCTCTTCTTGTTCTTGATCTTCCTCTTTCTCCCTCTTCCTCCTTCTTCTCCATCCTCTTCATCTTCCTTTCTTTCCTTTTCCTTCCCTGCTGCTCTTTTCTTCCCTTCTCTTTGTACTTTTCTTTCTTTTCTTCTTTTGGAGACAGTCTGAAGAACTATGTAATCAAAGCTAGTTTCATCTTGCAATCCTTCTGCATCCATCCCCAGAGTTTTGGGTTTGTAGGCATGAACCACCACCTCAGCTAGGGCTTTTCGACATTGTACTCCACTCAGCTGCTTGCTAGATCCTTGTATATAGTGTGTGCTCAGTCAAGTTACCACCTCCCAGATTAGCCTGTACCTGCTGTTCTTCACACAGTGATGCACATGTGGCTTTTCCCTCCGAAGTTCATATGCCAGAAGCTGGTTACCTAATGTGATGATAGTGAGGTGACTGAACCATTAATAAATGTGGCCTGGCAGAAGACAAGTAGGCCATTGGTGCCATCCTCAGAGGGGACTGGCATAGTTCTTAGGGGAACCTGGTTAGTTACCTTCAGAGTTGTAATGAAAAGAGAAAGCCTATCCTCTGAATCTCTCTCTGGCTCTTTTTTTTTCTCTCTCATGAGACTTCTTGATCCTTTGACTCATACTTCTATCATGACACTTTCTGCCATATTGTAAGGTGTCAAAAGGAACACAGGTCACTCAGGTGAGTCCATCTGATCTTGCAGTCACAGCACCCCTGTTTATGATTTATATAAATCCCCTTTCTTTATGAGGTTCCCAGCCTTATGTGTTTTGTTATAGCAACAGAAAATGTACTTAGACATTCATTTATGTAAACAATATGTGTGCATGTCGTGTGTGTTTAAGTTTCTAGACACTCAAAACTCATTCATACACCTATCCTTTCTTTACTGATAAAAGACAAACATGTAATTTTTTTAGATGTATATTAAAATACAGGCTGAAAAGGCTATCTATCTAGGAACACAATATGCAGATCTGGAGACAGAAGACAATGTAAAACACCATATTCTGCAAACAAAACAAAAACAACAAAAAAGCCTTCTGTTTCCCTTATGAGAGGCAAAACATGTTTATATCTTGACTTGGTGTGTGTGTTTCTTGAATGTTGTGTTTGTATTCAACAGACACAAATTAGTACAGAAACACATGTGCCTTTTAAAATACCATAGTAGGGTATAGAAGGTTGGCTCTGCAGCTAAGACCATAGACTGCTCTTCCAGAGTACCTAAGTTTGATTCCCAGCATCTTACATGGTGGCTTACAACTGTCTGTGACTCTAGTCCCAGGGGATCTAATGCCCCCTTTGGTCTCCCTGAGCACCAGACACACATATGGCACCCAAATATACATTTAGGTAAACCACTCACACACATAAAATAAACAAATGTTTTAAAAATTAAAAAATCTGCAAATGTTGATAAATTATTACATTGTTACCATCATGATTTTGGTTGCGCTAACTGAACAGAATTGCGATGAGGTGTTTTTCTATCATAATGTGCCAAGTTTTAACTATAATAAGTAAAAAGCTAGAAATTCCTTCATTATTGTTAGAATCTCCAGGACTGACATTTAAGTGGAGGAGCATTTTTAGAACTTGCATTTGAGTTACACCTCACTCCAGCAGAGTAGAGGAAGTTCCTAAAAGGTGCTGATGTCACCTCTCAATTTCACAGAGGTCTGTGGGGCCCTGTTCTCTGAGTTTCTTGTTCTTAAAACCATACCGACTCATCACAGGCCAATGGATGGCACTATGTTTTTGACACAACTATAGATACTGGTTTTCAGATGCAAGGCACACATTTAAAACCAAATATCTTCCACATGCAAAATCCCAACCATGTTCATTTTCAAATCTTCCCTTCCTGAAGCAGGATTAGGAGTATCAAACAAGAACAAATTGCAAAGTCTGCAATAGCGAAACACTTTCATCCCTTCACCCAAAAGAATCTTGGAGTTGACATGATGGTGAATGGTCACAATCCCAACTTTCAGTTCAAAAGTCTGTGAGACAGGAAGACTGAGCATTGTCAGCAGCCTAGACTAAACTGTGATTTTTTTTTTTTTTTTTTTAGAAAAGACTGGAATTCATTGCAAACTCCATAAAATGAATATAATGATTTTTAGGTTTTCTAACAAGTAACTCTGAAAGGAAGGAAAGGAGAGCACAAGAATTGAGAGCCATGGGGTGATCTGTGCTGAAGGTGGCTGTTAGTTATGACCCCTTGTGTTTTGTGCCATTTCCAAATCCTCTTGCTCATCCTCACAGAAATACCATTGTGTGTACATGTAACTACTTCCCTTTGATTCTGAAAACATGAATGCACAGAGAAACCCTTGCAAAATGAAAATGTTTACCTGCCTGGCAGTGGTAGGCACACATCTTTTATCCCAGCATTTGGGAAGCCAAGGCAGGCAGATTTCTGANTTCAAGGTCAGCCTGGTCTATAGAGTGAGTTCCAGGACAGCCAGGGCTACACAGAGAAACCCTGTCTCAAAAAAAAAAAAAAAAAAAGAAAGAAAGAAAGAAAAGAAAAGAAAATGTTTATCATGATAATTTGTCAAAAAGCCAACATCTGCTGAAAGATCAAAGTGTTTATGTACTTCCTTACATGTCTAACAATTTCTATTAATATTTTCACAGAAACAATTTGATCTAATTTTTATGTTTTATTTACTTCTACCTTTAGCTATTCTGTCCTTTGATTTGTTTCTCAACTACTGCTTTTTGAAAACAAAATAAGCAAAGCTAAAACTTACAAAAACTTACCCAAGAATCTTAAAATTAATTCCAAGGAAGCTGAATACATTTTATTTTGTTAAAATGTATAGTTGTTATTGGTACTTGTTATTGAACCCAGGCCATTCACTTGCCAAGTGCTCTCTCTCCAACAATAAATTATTTGGCCAGTTTTTGGAAAATAAAGTTAAGTCCTTTCCTTAGATAACAAATTTAGTTAGTTTTGTTTAAGCTATATGATACCTTCATCTCATAACTATTTTCATTATTACTAGATTTAATTTTTAGACTTTTCTTTACCATTTCTCTTTTTGACATGTTAATTACATAAAATATGCTGGTCACTTTCAATAATTATGGAAATTTCTAGAAATATTTTAGTTATCAATTTCCAATTTAATTTTCATGTGGTCAGGACTTTAAATTGATTGTTCTGATTCTCTGTGAAAAGACTAATGAGGAAAGGATCTGGGAAGATGGATTTTACTTTGGCTTTCAAACTCACTGACTTTTGAATCAAACACAATTCAAAGATTCAGATTCCTGGTTTCTGTTCACGTGATGGTAGCAGTCAGTTCACAGCTCCTCTTCTACACTCTAGTCCAGGCTCTAGTGGGAAGAAACTCACAGTATCTGGGACAAATCCAGAGTCTGAGACTCAAATGTATTGGGCTTGGGTAGCAAGCCGAGTCACTGGCTGGGTGGCAAGCTGAAGTACTGAGACTTAGAGAGTTTAAAGATGGAAACAGTAACAGGTCCCATGAGGTGGTCATTCATTGGTAACCTTGCTCATAACCATCTTAGTGGTGCATGGAATTGAATGCGGGGCTTCCCACAGACTGTGAAAGTGCTCTACCACTAAGCTACATCTCCACAATTATTTTACTTGAAATACATCTATATCACTTAGGCTTGTCTCAAGTTTACACTTGCCCTGTCTTAGCTTTCCAGATGAAAGCTATGATTACAGAATTGCACCGCTGCACCAATCTCTGACTCCTCTTTTAATCCCCATTTCTTTTTATACTGCCTTATTTATCTGACTTTTGAAAAAGGCAAGGTATAGCACCCCACACCATGCCAGCATGCCAGCACTCAGGAGGCTGAGGCAAAAATATAGTGATGATGTGCTGATGTTTTGCAAATGGAAAAGAACACCTTTTAGAAACCTAAATGTGGCTGTTACATATTTTAAATACTCATCTCATCATATAATCACAAGAAATTAAAGTATCCACATCATAAGCATCTGGGACAAATGCAAAATTCATTTAATCATCATGAAATAGAGGCATGGACTACTCCAGTTACAGGCCCTTGGTCTTTCCTACATCTACTTAGAGAGTCATGTGGTGTTTGTTCTTACGTCTATTTTGGTTCTGTATCATCTTTACTGTATATTGAAACATCTTGCATTCTAAAATTTCAAACCAATTTGGCCATGGTGTATGCTCTTCTCAATGTTTTCTTGAACTTGTTTTTCAAGAATAGTGTAGAAAATTTGTGTCTATGGGCTGCTCAGAATTTCATGAGCCTTTCCCCATCTATGCTGAGATTTTGAGTGGCTTGCCCTTGTGCAGGTTATGTTTGTGAAACTACAGTTGTTTGAGAGTTCATCTGGGCAATGGCTATGCCATTACCAGCAAATATTAATTCATGGCAGACATACACTCCCTCTGGCTCTTAGAATATTTCCATCTCCTTCTTCTATAACAATCCCTGAACCTTATAGGGAGGAAGTACAACGTAGATGCCTCATGAGTACACCAGAGTCTCTTATTCTTTGCATGTTGGCCAGTCTTGGGTTCCTACATTAGGTGTTTGTACTGCAAAAGCAGCTTCTCTGATGGTGGCTGGGAGATGCAATAATCCATTGGTATAAAGATGCAAGCTACGTGCTGAAGAGACAGCTTAGTGGTTAAGATAACTACTTCTTCTGTAGGAGAAGTCTGTTCCCAACACACACACATGGTGTCTCACAACTGTCTGCAATTCTGGTTCTCCAGTTTCATGGGGTTTGACACCTTGTTCTGACCTCTGCAGGCACGAGGCACACATGTGGTAGTTATCTATACATGCAAACAAAATACTTGCTCTCCTATTTTTTAATTTATTAAAAAAAGAAAATGAAAACAGAGGGCGGTGTGATGCCATGTCCATTATACTGAGAAATAAGGATCGAGGATCTAGGGTCTCTAGCCAGAAAGTATTTGGTTACTCTGTCGATATTCACACCACTACTATACCAGCAAGCGTTTCTTGTCAGGGAAGCAGTTATTGTAGTTCACAAGGCTGACAGCTGGATGAGACTGTTGATTATTTTTCTCTTCTTTGCTTTTAGATATATTCCTGATGTAAATGTTGTTTAATTTATAATTTTGGCCAAACAACTTTAATTCTAGGAAGCCTATCTGTCTCTGACTTGTTCATCAATAAAGCCCTGCTGCTTGCCTCTGCCTTGAATGTGCATGGAATTTGCTCTGGGCAGCATTGCCCCTCCTCTGCTCTCTCCAAGCACATCCAGGAATCCTTGGAGATGCCCTGATTATTCTTTAGTTGATAACTTTTAATACATGCATTAAAGTGTTTGATTATGAATGTCTAATAATTTTTTTCTGCTTTTACTAAAGTGAATATAGATATCTCTCTTTTGCACTATAAATAACTAATAAGAAAGAATTTTCAGAGACTTAGCTGGCCTTAGATGGGAGCTGACATCAGCTCCAGTTAGAGTGGCATTGTCCAGTGCTCTGTGATAATGTCACTCAGCTGCACTCCTATTTTAAGGACAGTGTTTGTTCTAGACTTTTATTCATCTTTCTCCCTTAAACCCCCTTTTTTCCAGATAGTAATTTTGTCTTTAAAAACCTGGGATTTTTTTTTTATTCCTTATTTTATTTCTCTAACAGAAACTATAAAAAAAAAAAAAAAACTTGCTTTTGTCTTTTAAAATGAAAATGTTTCATAGGTGCCAGACCTAGAATTTTTTTTTATAAATTTAATTGCAGATTCAGGTTTATTAAAATGACATATGGAACATTCCTGTTTGCCTTTCAAATATATCAGTTATGATAATTTTGTTTTTTCTTTTTTTCTAAGAAAACCATACTTTTGGTTAAAATGTATAATTTGATCATGTGGTTTCCTGTGGAACTGTGGTTTGTAACATGGCTATCCTGTATTTTATATTTGCAGCTGTGTCTTTATGTTGCACTCTGAAAGTGGGAGGAGGGGCTGTCTCTAACTAAATTGCCTTTCCCCTTACTGGGCTGCCTTGTCTAGCCTCAATAGAAGGAGTTGCTCCTAGTCTTACTATGATTTGATATGCCAAGGCTGGTTGGTATCCATGGGAGGCTTCCCTTTTTCTGAGGAGAAAGGGAGGAGGAGATGATAGGAGAAAGATGAGGTGAGAGGGAGGGACTTTGAGGAAAGGAGGGAGGGAACCTGGGAATGGGACAACTTAATCAACTTAATCAATCAATCAATTTTTTGATGTAAAGGACTACAGAGACATCTCAGCAGTTAAGAACACAACACTCATTGCTCTTGCAGATGGCCAAAGTTTAGACTTCAGAACCTACATAACAATCTGCCAGCCTCATGATTCCTGTTCCAAGAAATATGATGCCCTCTTCTCTCCTCCATGTTCATCAGGGACACGCACAACAGCTATGCATACATGCAGGACAAACATTTATATGAATGAAATAAAGGAAATGAAAGTGTTTTGAAAAAAACAAAGGAAATATCCTCCCCTCCACCTCAATACATATTTGTACAATGCTGTTTTTAATATTTGGTCTAAAATAGCATGCAACACACTGAAGCAGAAGATACATGAATTCAATTGTACTGAAAAACTTTCATAGGAGAGAGAGACTGAACAAATGTTACTCATCTCACTAAAATTCCATAATGTTCAGTTGTTTTGCACAAAACTAATATGTAAATTATTTTAAAATAAAAAGCATCTTAAAATCCTACTTCCATATCTATTATATTTAAGATAATAGCTATAAGGAACATTCTGAACCTGGGGAAGGCTGAGGGATGATAACTAAGGACTCAAAGTGCAGTGGATGATAAGAACCAACATGTTGGCAAGTACTGCCTACTTATTCCTGTGTCCTTGATGCTGTGCAAGTCGCTTATTTAGCATGAAAGCAAAATACTGGAATTAAAGAAAAGGACCTTCAGCAAAGGGAGGTGATTGGGTAGTGACAATCAAGCTCACGAAGTGACAGGAAGAATTATTTCCTCACAATATATCATGAAAACATGGAAAAATATTAAGTTTTTATTTTGGATTTTGTCATATCTACTAGACAGTGTTCAAATAGAAAGTATATTCTTTATACAGAACACATAAACAAAATAACTTAATTTTAAGTAGGACATTTAAAGATAATAGGATTGAATGAATGCAGAGAATAAGCTTGAAGCTTTAATGTAATCAATAATGTATTTCTGAAGGTTATTGGACAGTTTATGTACTATTGTCCTCTGTTGCTATAACAACCTATTCAAGGCTGTACAGTTGTGAAGAAAAAAGCTTTACTGAGCTCATCAGGCTCTAAGTTTAAGAACATGGTGTTGGTTTCTGTTCAACCCTGGTTGAGGGCGTCTGACTATATAACATCATGGTGGAGTGGCATCCCAGTGAGAGTATGTGTGGAAAGGAGATCTCATCAAGAGAGGGAGGCTGGAAGGATCAGGGCTAGAGTTAGTGCCATTGAAGGATACTTCCAGTGTCCTAACTCTATCCATTTTGGATCATGAAGATGTTCCATGTCTTCAAGGCCACACTGCCTGACAGCCTTCCTACACTGAGGGCCAGCATTCTATACAGGAGCCTTTGCAGGCCTCACCCAAACCATCTCCACTATAATAATTAATTAGTTTTATCATTATATAAAATTTAAGTTTGTCTTATTTATTTTGCACATTTCTATATTGTTAAAATTATGCAACTGATATTGTACAAGTAAATACAAGTATAGGTAAAAGAAAGCCTGTATCTATCTATCTATCTATCTATCTATCTATCTATCTATCTATCTATCTGGAGAAAGGGTCTCTATTTGTAGTCCTAACTATCCTGTAACTTGTTGTGTAAACCAGGCCAACCTCAACCTCACACATTCCCTCCCTCTGCCTCCCACCCAGTGGAGCTCTAGGATTAAAGAAATGCCTGGCCTAGAAAACCATGTTTAAAGGTTTAAAACAATGCTGAGCTGTACAAGTGACTAGAGAAGACTGCCAGGACCACAGGAGGAAGAAGAGATAAATTAGCTCAGGGATAGTCTTTCTGAAGAAAGTTGAAAAGTAAGGTTAAACAAACAAACAAACAAACAAAACAACAACTTTTTTTTTTAAAAAAAAAACTATTATAAAAGGCCTCTACAGATAACCTAAGATTCAGCTTACTGATGACAGCACCATCTTTACTGATGACAGTTTGTAACTATGCTGGCTGGTTTTTGTCAACTTGACACAACCTAAGGTCATCTGGGTAGAGGAAACTCAATTGTGAAAATGTACCCATCCCCTTGGTCTGTAGGTAAGTTTGTGGACATTTTCTTGATTGATGACTGATGTAGGAGGATGCAGTCAAATGTGGGTGGTGCCACTACTGGGCAGTTGGACCCGTATTGCATAAGAAAGCAATACAAGCCACTAGGACCAAGCCAGTAAGCAGTGCTTCCCCATGGGCTCTGGTTTATTTTCAGCCTTCAGTTTCCTACCTGGACTTCTTGCCCTGGCTTCTATCAGCTGTAAATGGAAATAAACCATATGTTGCTTTTGATATTCATATTTGTCACAGAAATAAACAGGAAACTAGGAGCTTCCCTCCTTTTGTCCTATGTTATTGTTTGTTTTGATTTTCTGTTCTGAAACAGGATCTCACTGTGTAGCCAGAGGGGGCCTTGAACTCATAATCTTTCTGCCTTAGTTTCCAGAGCACATGGATTAAAGGTGCACATCACCATGCCTGGCTTTCAAGAGGTTTTCTAATAACCAAAAGAAAGAAAACAATGCATATTTGTGTATGGCAAAAGTCCCTTGTTATTTCATTGTCACAAGGCCCATAGGAGAAAATTACTACACATGCTTATCAGATTGAGTGTAACTTGTAAGGTAAAGTATCAGACAGAAAAAGTAGAAAGTAGTGGATGCAGAAGTCCTCAAAGATGTTGGTAAGTGGAGCCAGGAACACATTGTTACGTATTCATGCAGGAAACCCAGGAAGCTGAAGAATGCATGACCATGAAGCAGTCAGATGAGCAGCCTCCAGAAATCACCTTTCCTTGGGACATGCTGAAGAGACAGTCTCTATACACCTGAGTCTTTGATGGAGGGACTGGAGGGAGCACTCGTTAGTGAGGGACTAAACTAGTTCTATACTGAAGCCACTAACTTCAAAAGCAAATTAGTTACTATAGAGCTTAAATGCTTTTGATTGTGCTGATATTCAAGTGATTTAACTTCATTTCCTTTTTAAAATACATAGTCTTAGTTTTTAGTATGGATGTGTGTGGTGTGTACATGTGTTTACAGTATCTACATGTGTTCCCATGTGTACTATGTGAATATAAGTGATACATGCATGTGTGTTTGTACACGTGTGGTGTGTGAAGGTGTGTGAGTGCATGTATGTGGTATGTGTGTCAATGTATATTATATGGAATTTGTATGTGCTTGTGCTGTGTGAATCCATATAGGTGTATAGTGTTGTATGTGCATACACATGTGTGGTATAGGTATACGTGTAACATGTGCATGTATGTGTATATGGATATTCCAATACATGGACATGTAGATTCTAGAGGTTGATATCAGTGTCTTTCTCTACCACTTTCCATGTTCTTTTTTGAGACAAGGTGTGCCACAGAACCTGGAACTTACCATTTCTGCTAGACCAGCTGACTACCAAGTCACCAGGACCTCTTATCTGCATATCCTCAGTGTAGAGTTAAAGGTGGACACCACAACTCCTGGCTTTTTACTCCAGATGCTTCAAGTCTGAACTCAGATCCTCACACTTGTACAGCAAGCTCCCCACTCATTTAGCCATCTCCCTAGCTCTAAAGGACACAAACGTTGAAGGACGACAATCAAACCATACATTTATCAAAAGATTCGTAATAAAATACAAAAATCAGCAGCCAATGCACATAGCAGAAAAATACAACCCATAAGCAAAAGAACTAGCAATACTAGCATCAAACGCCAGCAATGACGGGGCTGACAAATACCGCTAAGTATTTATAATAAACGTGTGCTAAAGCTTTATTCAAAACATAACATGGCAACTAGGGGCATAGATAATAAAAAGAGAAAATCCCAGAGATGAAATATGCAAGAGTTGAAGTAAAAGACACACTGGACAGGATCAGGGCAGCCCTTCAGACTAAAAAAGAAAGGTTAGTAAACCTAGGCCTAGAAATAGAAAGTGTCCAGAGAAAGAAGTTACTCAAATGGTCCATGACCTGTGGGGACAGCAGGAAACAGGAGATGGTGACATAAAAATCAGGACTGGAAGAAATAATGGATTTTTATTTTTTTTTAAATTTGGTGAACATTTTTAGCAAAAATAGCCAAGACTCAAGGCTCCAAGATTTGAAATCTAAACTGAAAGGGAGAATATTCTGAAAGTGGTGATTTAGGAGAAATCTAAAAGTCAGGCTCAGGAAAGGGCATATACATTTAAGAGAACAACAGTCGACTTATTAGGAATGGGGTGCATCCAAATGCAGTGACACCGAACCTTAGCAAACACACAGAAACACCTGTCAGGCTGGACTTCTTCATAGGGAAGATGATCTTTCAAAAGTGATTCTAAAAGAAATACTCTTTCAAGTTATGCATGCTCATAGAATTTATTATAAAAGATCTGTTATGTGGAAATGATAAAAATAAAGTTTCTCTGAGAATAATCATTAAAATGATCCTCAACAGAAACTTTCTCTTTTGAAAATCTATTAAACATTAATTGTTAATCTAAAAATTAATTGGTGGAATATAGACTTAATACTACCAAGTAGAACAGGAAAGAACAGTGGGTTGGTGTGAAAGATTCATATTCTACATGACTTGTCTGTTCACATACTGCCATAAACACTTAAGTATAAGAAAGCCTTTGTCAGTTGTATTATCTCAGAAATAAAAAGGGAGAATGTTACTTGGGATAAACAGAAAGACCCAAAGGTTATCTGTTAAACCTTATAATCACCATTAAAAAAAAAAAGCCAAGACAGCTTTCACTGAGCCAAAAAAATGGATATAAGATGGGGGAAAAATAGATGTTTCAACAGCCCTCATCAACTCTAATTCTCAAGTTACAGTAGAGAGCCCAGGCTATGTTGCTTGGAGTTTTCCACTCCAGGGTAAGTGAGCAGATCTGGGCAAGAATATGGAATGTGGCAATGTAATCAAATCTGTGTGATTTTTTTTCCCATTTTGTAAATGGAACCTAGAAATCTCAACATATGCATCCATCTATTCATTGATATAAAAATCTAGTTTTAAAATACTATCTCTATTTTAAACCAATCCCAGCTAATTACAGAATAGCTCATCTATATGTAGTTTTCAAATGACTAGTTTCATCACTCAAATTTAAATAACACAAAAACCAAAGGAAACAAATATCAGATTGAAGACAGGCACCATGTGCTTTCTCCCCACCCCTGCCTTACTGTCTGTCTTCTTTTGCCCCGGCTGCCCATATTCATTGTCAGGGTCAATCCGCTGTTGCTTCCCTACAAATGTGCCTGCATCTGCTATGTCAGTCTTGCCCTTTCTGTTTCCTTATCAATCAGATCATCTTCCATGTGCTCAGAGTGTTCACGTGTTGGCTGTGCATACCTGTGATCCGTCTCTCTCTCTGTCAGTGAGGTAGCTGCTGCAGAAGTGCATGCAGGGCTGCCCTGTGCTGCCTTGCTACACCTGTTTGCTGTTGGACTACATTTCCCTCCTCATGTTTGCTCTATGATAGTTGACGTGATTCTTGCTTAGTCTGGTACTTGTGACATCAGAGCTCATTAGAAGCACCCAAAACTTTCAGGAATAAATCATTTCCTTCATCTGTGCTCATCTCCTGCCCAGGCCCGAAACACCCAGCTCAGGTCATCTCTTGTGACATTCACCTTGCACTGGAGTCTTCATAATTACACAAAGAAAATGCATAGTTTCATATGTGGCTCTCACATTCCACACACGTGGACTCTTAGCTTGCAGTCTACTGTGTGCCTTGACCAGGCTCTGCTTCATGGGCTTTTTCTGTGAGGTATCATGATAATTGACATGCTATTTCCCTTAAGTCTATCTATTTTATAATTTGGAATATGTCTACACAGTGTAATAATAAATGTATTCACTGCCTCTTGCAGTCTCATCCTCTGTCCTTGTGTGTGGTTAGGAACTCTTAAAGTTCACCCCTTCAACAAATTTTAAATGTACAACATGATGTTGCTAGTTGGTGTTACAGTACTATATATTACACACACACACACACACATATATATATATATATATATATATATATATATATATATATATATTCCTACTCACATATACACATGTGCACACAGACATATCCATACACACATAACCACATATGTATGGTGACATGCTAATGCATCATCTACATCCCATGCAAGCTGATCAGTTTCTTCTCCTTTGAGCTATCTTCCATGCCCACTCCCATTTGGGGTATATAGCTAAAAAAAATTACATAACGCTCATTTTGAAAAGGTATCTATGCCTCCATGTCCATTTCAACATTTTCCATAATAGTCACGATATGGAAGGTAACAAATGCCTGCTGATCATTGAAAGCATAAAGAAAATGTATAAATTATATGAAATATTCTCTAGCCTTAACAATGAAGGATGTCCTGCTGTTTGTAACAACATGGATGACATGACAGAGATGCTAAGTAAAATGAGCCAGGCATTGAAAGACAGATGCCACATAGCTCACTAATACTACGCACCTGTTATGTGTTAGGCAACGATACTGCATCCATCTACATAAACACAGCTACCACTCAGCCTCCGTTGTACACGGAGTGCTACTTTGTATTATTGGGATACAGGGTCAGTGCTTCTTTCTGTAAAATGTCCCTCCATCCATTACACAGCTACTCTGAGAGCAACTATTTTAGGCTTTCACATTTGAAATTAAATGCAGAATGAGCCAACACGGGAGTTATGTGGAACTGGGGTGCCCTCTACTGTTTTCCAGACTTAAAGCTACGATGTTAAATTTCATTCAATAAAAGGAGAATTGCAAATGAACAAATAGGAATGTGGCCAATAGATCATTATTAACCAGGACAAACACTGCATTCAAAGTTACCCCAAATTTGTTGAAAGAACATTACATAGACTTCTGGAATTGAACGTTTCTGTAAGCCTTGGGTTCTTGGTCATCATTCCTTCAGCTCCATCTATGTGAATATCTTGTAACTGTCTTATAACTGTATTGAGTATCATGTAAACATTGTCGGGGAGAGTATGACATCACTACATCATAGGAAGGGAGAACTAACTTTGGTAATATGATCACACACAAGGGTTTTGTTGGTGATGGCTTGATTTGGAGATACTGTTGAAACCTAGGCTGACTTCGAAATCACAGTTCTCCAGCTGCCCAGGTTCCGGGCTTCTATGTGTGTGCCCCATACTCAGTTTCATTAGTTTTAAGGAATTGATCTTATTGATCATAATTGTCATTTTTATGCTTAAATGTGTTATCGTGAAACTGATGGCCCAAACTATTGAAATAGCAAATGTAGTCTGTCAGAAGAAAAGCTTGACAGTTAGTATTTAGTTCATGGAGAATTAATATTCATTAGTGTGATAAATACAGAAGTTATTCCATTGGTACATGGTTTTGTTTTTCCAAAATAGTCCTATCCACTTTGTGCTCAGCTTTCCATTCACTCACTGTTTAAATCTTCCTGTTTGCATTATGCTCTTTAGTCAAGAGAATGGCAGATGCCTTGGCGTTTGTAAATCTAGAATTAACACACAATAAGTGAAAAGCATATTAAGCTAGTTATAAATTCAAATTGACTTTTTAAAAATTCGGTGATTGTAGTTATTATGTTATATTTGCATCCACCATGAAGAAAAAAATGTCAGAATAAACAAGTTGCAAGGAGGAAAGGTCCTTTTGGGGAGGAGTCCTAGAGATTTCAGTGGCATTGCCTCTGAATTTGTGGCTAGTTAGTCCTCTGTGGCTGGGAGTGCAGGGTTCAGGAAGGGCTCATCAGGAGCAACCAGTTAGAGGAGGGGTTGCCCTCTATACTCTTTCAAGGGTACACTTCTGAAGGGCCAGCACCTAACACCAGTCCCCACCTTCTTCAGTAGCCTCACTGGCAGGAAATCAAGACTCTAGAACGTGAATCTTCAGGGGACATTCAGAATCTTAACTACAGAATACTCAGGGAACTTTATCTTAGTGGCACATCTTCAGAGAACTCAGCAAATGGAGAAATGCATGTGTGCAATTTATCCATCTTAGAAAAGCCACTTGAATGAATGAATATCTTCTATCAAGAAGAACCCCTTGGCTCAGAGGTACTTAAGACTATGGCTAACTGTATAGTCATGGTAAGCTCTATTACATGTGTGCAAAAGGTAATACTTATATCCTGTTTCTGAAATAATTTTACAGGTTCTCATTTTGGGAAAACCAGAGTTTGTATAATGTGTAAAAGTACCATTAGGTACTTTGACCCAACTGGAGAATGGGTAGAGGGTTGGGTGGGCTTTTCTGCTCAGCGCTGTTAAAGAAGGATCCAACAGGGAAAGAGATTTGACTGTTTTTGTTGTCACTTAGAAGCCACTGAGCAGTCTGTGCCCCACAAAATTTGCAACACAAAAGCAAACCCGAGGTTTCGATATAAGTCTTTTCTGGTGTTTTGTTTTGTTTTGTTTTGTTTTGTTTTTAGACAGGTTCGCATGTACACCAGGAGGGCACAGAACTCTCAGTATACTGCACAATAACCTCTTCTGCTCCTCCTCCCAACCGTGCGGGGATTACGTAGTGCAGGGAATGGAACCCAGTGCTTCCTGTATGCTAAGCAAGCACTAAGCCTACTCCAGTGGAAACAACACATTGCAGTCGAGGAAGGAGCTGCCTCTGCGTCCTTGTGTAGCATTTGAAAAGGCCTTTTCTGCCCAGTGGTAATTGGTCCTAGCTGCCCTTGTCTCGCATAAACTATGCTACTGACATTGGACCAACACGTTAATCAACCGCATGTGCCCGCTGAGAAGGTAATGTCTTCCTTTCAGGCCCCAGAGGGGCACAGGAAAGCTTTGCACTGCCTGTGACCTACTTTTCTATCTACGACCCCACACCCTGTCTCTGCACTAAGGATGCTACAGTTTATCAAGGGATGAGTCTTCAGTAATGCCCTAAACATGCCCTGCTATTGTGAAAGGGTTTCATTGTAAGATCCGGCAATAATTACTCTCCGTGAATTAAATGATGAGGGTTCTCTTGCACCAGTTTCTTTCTGAAAAGAATGGCTGGGTAAATCTAAGGTTGCTCCTGAGTTAGAACAAAAAGTGCTGGCCATCCTACCTGACATAGCATCCACCTTGGTTACAGATGCTGATGCCAGTCCCCACACCTTTGCTCCTCTGTCCTAAAAGGTGACTAGCGGTTATTCTAGGGGGAATCAAATATGCTTCCAATGCCCACAAGCAACTTCAGCAGAAACATGGTCTTTCCCGAAGCGGGTCAGACAGTAGCTCCCATGCCCTCCAACTGGACTGAGCGGGGCCGGGGGCCGGGCATTTGGTGAGAGTCTGGCGGCCTCTACCGGGCGCCTAGGCAGAGGAACGTTCCTCAAACCCAGGGACGACATGTGGCGCTTTGGAGAGGTGAGAGCGAGCGCGAGTCCGCCGGGGGCGCTGGGGGAATCTGCAGCGGGGCAACGCGCGGCCTCAGGCGCGGCGCGGAACAGAGCCGCAAGGCTGCAGCGGGAGCGCGGGGCTCCCGGGCTCCTCGGCGCCGAGCGCCGGGCAAGTTCGCGCCGGCAGCATGGGGCGGTGACACCGCACCAGCCAGCCGCGCCCGCTGCGGGGACAGCGGGCGGCGGCGAAGCAGGATGCGCCCTCGCCGACGGCTCGCCAGTCGGGGCCCGCGCGTAGGGTAAGGAGCTGCGGCGGTCGCCGTTGCGGGCACCCCGGCCTCAGAACCGGGAAGAGCGCAGAGCAGTTGGGCGCTCACGGATCCGCAGTGCAAACTTTGCCCGGAGACTGCGGAGGCCACCAGCACGGAGGGCAGGGGATCCGGTCGCGCGGCTGGACGGGGCTCTGGGCGCAGCGCCTCCTGGTTCGCGGTAGACAGCAGAGAGCCGCTGCCTGCGGCCGTCGCGGAGCTCGCCGGCCTGGAAGGCGGCTCCCGCTCGGGAGCAGGGGCGCGCGGTGGGCGCGGGCCCCACTTGGTGTCGCGCGCCTGTCGCGCGGGTTGCTCGAGGCCGGGCTTTGGCTGCGCCGCCACTGCACCGCGCGCAGCAGAGGAGGAAGGCGCTGCCTGCCGAGCGCTCAGCTGGCCCGCTTGGGGGCTAAGGAGGTCTGAAGGGAGCGAGCCTGAGGGCAGGACCACCAGAGGTGTCCGGTGGCGCTGCGGAGCGGCAGCAGGTGCGGGGTGGCGGAGGCTGCGGCTCCGCAGTGCCACCCCTTATCCCACCTGCGCTGTGCGCCAGCACTGGTGAGCTTGCACCGGGATCTGAGGGGCCCGAGGGAGAGCAGTCTAGCTGTGGGGATCGGGAAGTCGGGGGCTCAGGGGCAGCAGAAGGCACCGCCCGAGTTTCCCTGAATGCGGCGCCGCGTGCTCGCCGCCTAGACTCGCCAGACTACCGGCGCCGAGCCCTGGGATTCGCCCAGGCGACCACCGCATGCCAGCCTTTCTATTCTTGAAGGGAATCTCAGAGGGCCTTCTCCTCCGAGATGAAAGTACCTGTTGTGTGGTTTTTCAGTTCTGGACTTTGGGGGCGGGGGGTCTCCGTAGAAATGTGTTTCTTTTGGAACTCTGGCTTGCTCGTGTGCATTGAGCATCTATTTGCGTTATGCGCATGTTGAGATGTTATATGCCTTCTCTAAGGTTGTTGCTGGCCCAGGGTCAGTACTTGCTTGGATTACCACTGTGTTAACCAGCGTCTAGCTAAGAACAGAGATATGTTCCAAGTGTCGTGATTACTAAGCCATGTAGTCCTGGGGGCAGAATGCCAACCCAGAAAGTCTGACCCTCACCGGCAAGTCTACCATTGCGATCCTATAGAAGACGTGTTTCTGACATGTGCCTTTCCCCCTCTTCCCACACACTTTCAGCACCTTGCAGAACAAGAAGCAGCTTGCTGGCTTTGAACGTGTGGCAAATATTTCAGAAAGGTAAATTTATCTAACTTGTGGATTTGATAGATGCAAAATGCAATTGTCAGATAACTTTTGAGACCTATGTTAATAATTGGGTCATTTATACCCTGCTATAACAGTACAATATTAAGGGATGCAAGCAATCTATTATAACGACTGTACACTCTGTTAAAGTGAACTAAAGCTGTAACTGTCACCTTTTTACACCGCCTTGCTGCCCAGAGGAGATGGTGCAAACTGTGCTGGCACAGTCAGCTGGTAACAAGGGCCAGGCTCAGTCTTTGTCAGCTTCACTGTGGCAGCAGCATGGTTGGATTCACTGTACTGACGGGAATATCCATGTTCATGTGCTCCCTTTTGTCTACTTTCAGCGTCAAGATCAAGTTGGAGGAAAGAACAGTTTTTCTTCCAAATTCATCTGCTTCGACTATTATTCTCACTGGGAATGGACAATGGAATGCTCTCTAGATTTATCATGACCCAAACCCTCCTTGTCTTCTGTATTTCCATGACCTTATCCAGTCACTTTGGGTAAGTTATCCCGTGTGCTTTCATTTTGTGGTCTTGGGGGCTTGTGCTGTTGTGAAGCCCTGCAGAACAGGACAAACCTTTGGTTGCCACCTCTGCAGTCCTGCACCCTTTGGTTTGTGGTGAATATGTCCTGACCCATGCTTTCTTCCTGAGCAAGGCGGTTTCTGGTGCAGGATCTCAGAAATGAGTTAGACAAAAGAAAAGAGGTTTTTTACAAGTAGAAGCAGAAGATGGCTTAAAGGAAGCTGTTTCTTCCTACTTGGGTTGGAAGAGATTCAGAAGTTCATGTACGTTAAGAACATCCACTGCTGTTAGACAAGTGTGCCACACTTCCATCCTCTCCTTGAGTCCATTATGCCACTGATTTTTATTCCTCAAGCCAGGCTAGTGCCTGTGTCATGGAAAGGGATCCATAATAGTTTTGGACTGAGCCACGTACAGAGATCATAAACTATGCCTGGCTTACCCTCGAGGTTCTGGAAATGTCGTTTCCCCTGACCTCTTTCATTTGTGCCTTTAGCGTCTCTGTACTAATGCTAGCCTTTCCTTGGCACACTAGTAATACCTCACACTCAAGATGCATGCGGTTAGAAGGCAATCAGTGTTCCTCTTCTCTCCTGTGTCCCTCACTGCCCCAAATTGTCCTGGCTAATCAGAAGGATTGCAGGTTGAAGTACTCCCACTGAACAGGGTGTGCTGCTTGGCTTCCTGTTTACCAGTGCTCTTTCCCAAGGGAACACGTCGGATACTTTTAAAGGACTGCAGGGCACAGTCACCTGTTTCCATTCGTATGACTGACTAGTATACGGGCTACTTGGCAGGTATTCACAGGCCCACTCTGCTGAACAAAATTCCCACGAGGGTTCGTGCTGGTGCCCGGGGCAGTTAAGACGTCTTCTGAGCACCTGAGAAAACCTTGTCATTGTGTCTTCCCTACCTCTTCTCATCTGCTCTCGTACCCCTCTCAGCTTTCTTTCTTCTTTCCTCTCCTCACTTGCCTCATCTTTCTCATATCTGACTCTGTGGCTTCTAGATGTCTAGCTTTGTCTCTGTCTCTTTTCTCTCACCTTCTCTTCTTGTTCCTCATCTCTCCTCTTCTGTTCAAACTGGAAGGGTCAGAAAGGCAGAGAGTGTCTAGAGCACGGGCAGGAAATGTCATTCTCCAGCAAGGACGTCTTTCCTTGCCAGGAAAAAAAAAGAAAAGGGTGTCTTTGTGGGCTGTTTCCCAGGCCTGTGCATCCTCTGTCCATTTATCATTTGCACCCGTGCAGAATATGCTCTAGAGTCTTGTTTTTCAGGTCAAATGCTTGGGAACTTTGGTTCTGAAACTCACTCTGTCTAGCAGGTTGTACTTTTCATTGGTTGTAAGACACACCATAAACGATGTGTGAGTCCCTCATTATTGGGTGCTATTCTTGCCTTGCTTATACCGGGGAAACATGTTCTCCATCCCTGGCCCTTCGATTCTCAGTCTACTATATGAGGGTTTTTTCTTACAAGATTCTTTTCTTTATTAAATCCTATAAATTGTAGTTTTCCCATTGCTTTTCTGAATGGAAGGTGCGTGTGAATGAAATCTCATGAATATTCCACCACTGCAAATTAATACATTTAAAATAGTTGGCTTGTTTTCTGATAGTCTATGTATACTGGGAGATATTTTAGAAGTGATGCTTATGCTGAGCTGTGCTGTCTTGGTAACATACAGTCTGTAGAATGTAGCACAATAATTCCGAGTATTGTGAACAGAACAAGGCAGGGAAAGCTTTCTGGTAGATACAAGTCTGAAGTCGAAAGTTATGTGTATGACTTTAGTTAGTTTCTTACTTGTGTGGATCTATAAGGTCTTCTACAAAATGCAGATTGAGACTGTCAGTTTCTGGAAGGAAATTCTGATTAAGTCTGAGGGTAGCCCTCAATCTCTCAAAAGCAGTAACTGTTGGAGAAGATATTAGTGTTTTAGATAGGAATATTTTCATTGTTTTAGAGTCTATTATAAAATAATACTTACAAACTGCAGGAAATGTGTGCGATGCAGACTGGTTTATGAACTGGTACCAACTCCCAAGTAACCATCCTTCCCTTTCTGGTTCTTAGTGCTGCGTGCTCTTGTATGTATTGTACATGTCTGGGGTCTACTGCATATTTAGCTTTTTGTTGGTTTGGGGCCCTAACCTTCCACAGTTACATATTCTGTAGGCTCTGTGATTTCAAAATGGATAGATATTGCAGCAGAACAACAGTGGGCCTACATTAGCTACTTCCCTAGTTTAGGACATTTACATCATTTCTGATTTCCCTGCTCTAGATTCTCTTGTAAAGAACACATTCGGTTTGGAAATTTCTTAAGTACTGGAACTTCTTTCTATTAGAAGATGCACAGACTAGTCTGAACATATGTAGCAGAGGACTGCCTGGTCTGGCCTCAGTGGGAAAAGATAGGCCTAATCCTCCAGAGATTTGAGGCCCCATGGAAGGGGGTAACCCGGAGTGGAGGGAGAAGAGGAGCACCCTCTTAGAGGCAAGAAGGAGGGGTAACAGGATGAGGAACTGTGGGAGGGGGCTCGACAGGGGGCAGCAATGGGTGAAATGTAAATAAATAAAATAACAAGAAAGAAGATATTCCTACAAGTGCAATTATATGCCAGGTGCTGCGGAGCCAAGCAGCATGCATTGCACACTGAACACATCATAAGACATATCAAGCCCCCACTTATTTCTTCTTATTTCTTTCTCTATTATTTATTCTTTAATCATTTTTTTACAGTCCAGACTTAATCTCCCTTCTGGTCTACCCTCTGACTGTTCCACATCCCATACCTCCTTCCCGGATCCTCGTCTCCAAGAGGATGTATACACACACACACACACACACACACACACACACACACACACACACACACACTACCAGACTCTCTCCCCACCCCTCCCCCGCCTCCCTGGGGCCTCAAGTCTCTTGAAGGTTAGGTGAATCTTCTCTGACTGAGTCCAGAACCAGCAGTCCTCTGCTGTATATGTGTGTGTGTGTGGGGTGCTCATTACACACAGAACACATCACAAGACATAAGACAAGGCCCCCACTTATTTCTTCTTAAATGAGGTTCTGCTTGCTTTCAGACTAATTGTAGTTAGGAATAATTGTGTTGAAACTCAGCCAATTTCATAACATTTCCTTGACTTTAGGTCTTGACAGATTGCAAAGTACCCACTCTTATAATGTTCTAAGTCAATCCTAGGAGCCTCCTTATGAGGAGCTCAGTGTCATTAGCCCCATTCTGCAGCTGGCAAGGTGGGAAGGATAAGCATCTCAGCAGGGAGCTCTACCCAGCCAGCACCTGCTGGGATTCCTCACTCTGTAATGCTCTGGGTCATTTTGCTCAGTCTCACCCTGTGCTTTTTTTTTTTTTTTTTTTTTTTCTTTTTTCTCTCTGACTACAATTTTGGAATATGTCAAAGCAATCTAGAGGCTGGGGGATATGTCCCTGAAATGTATTATCCATTTGGGACTTTAAAAGGAGTTTCGGTACTCTGAAATTGGGGAAGGGAACAGGTTGAACAAATTCCCTGCCCCATCATCCCTCCACCAAAGAAAGGATTTCTGCGATTGAGCTTCAAAGGGAGTTGAAAAGGGAAGTTACAAAGGTCCTGGTTTGATCACTCCCTAGTCAGAGAGCTGCTGATGCTCCTAAGTATACCCAGGAGACTCAAGAGCTGGCAGGAGTAAGGAGTTCTATGCAAACTCAGGCAGGGGAGAATGAGAAAGAGGCCACATAGACAGTTCTGCACAGGTACAAGTTGACACACCACATTTGTAAAAAATCTGCTCATTCAGCAACAGAAGATGCGTTTGTGAAGAGGGAAGTATATTTGATGATTATATAAGATATTTAACGCAAATTTGCTTTGAAAATACCAAGAGAATTATTTGTCTTTCTCTGTATCTTTTCTTCTAAATTTAACCACCAAGAGTTCATTTTCAATAGTTTTCTAATTTTATTATACGTTGTGAATTATAGAGCAGGGCATGAGTCAAGCATACAACTGAGCCAAGGCCTTATAGTCAGCCTTTGCCATGGCCCATCCAGATTCATGGAATTACTTAAGCCATTATGGTTATTTTAATGAAACCAGCAATCTAAATAGCACACTGTAGAAAACTTAGCACTGGAACAGTATGGGGATCTAAGTGCCACCAAATTATATAATGATAAGTTTAAACTAGAATTAATTTGTCAACATTTAAAAATCATAGTTTATCGGACTTGAGAGGCCAGTGACAATTGCAAGGCACATTTGAGGATTATCAGCTCCATAGGTAATGCCAGACTTCATTCACTTACTGGTATTAGCATAGAGATTTGTTTATTGAAAGGAAAAACTGTATTTTAATTTTATTACAGGGGAGCTGCAATTTAAATACATGTTGAAATACAATATGTTTAAATTGGCAATGAAAAGCAAGCTCTTAAAAACAGGGAGAAAGATCTTTCTCCGCGTACATGTGTGCCACTTTGGCCTTTGTCCCACAAAAAGGGACCTTTTCCTTCTCCTTCCTGTACTCGAGGGTAGTTGCCTCTCCTAACTGGAGCAGTAGGCATGTCTGAATCATGCCTGTGTTCACCATATCTTCTGAAGCTGGAAGTTGTCTTGCATACCCTCAGAAAACAGATTCATTCTTTTCCAGAGCTGCAGGCTATAGAGACTCAGGACACACAGTCAGTATAGTGATTGCAAAAGCACCCTAGCATTGCAGTCAAACCAGTTAGCAGGGATAGAACTGAACTAACTGATGGCTCTGCCTGGAAGCCTCAGAGAGGGACAGGCAGAGAGGGGGAAGGGAGCCCTGCACAGAGCCTCAGTGGAGTTAGAGAGCCATCTCTGACCTTGTTTTAAAAGACAGAAAAGGGGGCCTATTTCCAGACTTCCGACTTTATAAAGCTGACTTTAAGTATGTTTGATGCACCAGTGCTCAGTAAACAGCACTCGGGACAGCAGGGAACACAGCTCTGCTAAGTAGGCTGGCTATAAGCTCCAGGATGAGTCACTAGCTGGGGTCTGGGTAGAGGGGTGTGTGTGTGTGTGTGTGTGTGTGTGTGTGTGTGTGCGCGCGCGCGCGTGCGCGCGCGCGTGCGCGTGTATGTGCGTGTATACACGTGTACATGCACAGATGGATTTTCATGAAGATTCAATGGCACAAAACACACATTTTAATTGGTATGGAATTCAAAGGGAACTATTAGAATTAAACTAAAAAAGAAATCTCATCTCACTCTCATAATAGCAAGAATTATCAACAGGCATATGGGTGCATTGCATGCATTTCCAGAATGATGTTAAAACATGCTGTTTAATTTTCACCAAGTCCTCACTTGGTGCATCAGAAGAGCTCCTGCTTTAGAACTTATGGAATCATGTCCAATTTTTGCTGAAGAAAGTGGTAGAATCACCCCTTGCCTCCTAGATGCCTGCTAGGGCAAGAGTTCCCATCAGAAAGGCATTTCCACTGCATCCTGATTTTTATGGCTTTGCAGAAAAGAAGAGAGCAAGAGATGGAATCAATATGTTAGAAACAAAAGAAAATCCAAAACTAGTAGATAATTTGGGCGACTCCTGAGAAGCTCAGGCCAAACCCACTATGACGTGAGGTTCTGACGTGTGATGCATAGAGAAGCATCACAGGTAAGGAAGGGAAAAGCCCCACCATATCTGTATTTATGAGCTGTTTCCAAAACAGACAGATCTGAAAAGTTAGAGAAACATAAGGCATTGGTTTTCAGTTTAAAAATGAATTATCCCATCAGTTCACAATCAGTTTGGTTCTGTCCCAAGATCACTAATGATAAATATGAAGAGTCTTGTCGATAGTGGGTCCAGCTTTTATCTCTGTCTTTGACTCCTTTTTATGAAGCCAGACATTTCTTAACCAGCCTGCAGCTCAGTTTCTGGATGTCATACGTGGGGATAATAATGGATCCTTCATCACAAGACTTATACGCAAAATGCTAGAAGAGAAGGTTAGTGATCCAGATGGTAAGCAGTGTGTCTGGGCAGGGCCTGAGCATAATTAAGACCATAACTTGGGTATACACAAGCATCCTCCCTTGCCTGAGTGTTGTGGAAGTCATCACTCTGACTTGACAGTAGCATGAGTGTGTCTCTTTCCATGTGCTAGGCCCCATTATAGGTGATAAGAGCTAGAATGGAGCCTGGATTCAATGAGAGTGTGTTTGGACTTGAAAAAGGCAGGTAATAAACAAGCAATGGTGAAATGACGGTGATTACTAAAATTCAGAGAGAGAGAGAGAGAGAGAGATAGTGAATGTGATGGAAGGAGATGCTGCTGCAGGGATGGAGGGAAGTGGAGTTTAGTAACAGCTTTAATAGTTGAGAAGACCAAACCAGTGTTGGGGAATGGTGATAATGTCAGGATACCACACAGGAAATCAATTGGCAGCAGTCAGCAGCTGGGTTGTCATTGGTGGTAGAAATCCACAGGAGGCATAATCACAGTGTAAGGGTAAGAACTGGATGAGACATTGGACAACCTGCCATGTCAGGTAACTTTACCTGGAGAATTACAGAGGGCCATGGAGTGGAGTGGAATTGTTTATGCTTGCTTGTTAATTATTTGCTTTCTCATTGGTTTAAAATAGGGTCTCATGTATCTCATGTTACTTATGAACTCTCTATGAAGCCAAGGAAGGACTTGAACCCATGATCCTCTTATCTCTGTCCCTGACTTGTGAGATTATTGTGTGTATCACGGTGCCCAATTTATGTAGTACTAGGTTCAAACCTAGGGCTTTGTGCAAGCTAGGTGAGCACTTTACCAAGTGAGCTACAGCCTCATCTCATTTTATTGTTTGGAGATGAGAATGGCTGATGTTATGTAATCCTTCTACCATAGCTGTACCAGGTGGCCTCATTGAGTAGCTTTGAGTGAGCGGGGTCCTGTTTAGATTTAACGATGATGTGACCTTAGCATTGCATCTCCTGTGAGACCAGAGTAAAGAGAATTGCGTGGAATCTAGGGTAAGAAGAGGAGAGATGAAGGTGGTATACAGTCAGTTAAGTGGTATTCGCATTATAAAGCATCTGTTTTGACTAGTGGTATATGTGGGTGGGATGACATGGGCACGAGGAAAGATTAAGGGTCAAGGGTACTCCATCAACTCTTTCTCTTATCACTGAGATGGAGAAGAAAGTAGATGAAGATGCTTGTGCTTTGTAAGCCCTTGAAGAAGCCTCTTCCATATTCAAATAGCTGGCCAGGTCTTTGAACACAGCGAGCTAGAGGCCAGAAAAGGACTAGGATACATCATGATTTAAAAGATACTGGGGATGAGAACAGATAGAAACTGAGCTGAGTCATTATGGTGTTGAGTTTTAGAGGGTGTAAGCAAGACTGAGAGGTACGGAGAAGAGGGAAAAGAAGAGTATGGCTCTACATAGTAGCATTTAGGGATTAAAGCAAGATCTTAGTTGCAAGCTGCACAACATAACCTTGTCATAAAAAAAATAAGCCAATAATCCAAGCACTTGGGAGGCAGAGACAAGTGGATCTCTATGAGTTCAAGGCCACAGTAGTCTACAAAATGAATCAGGCTATTATACAGAGAAACCCTGTCTCGAAAACCAAAACAAAAACCAACCAACCAACCCACCAAACTAACAAACAAACAAAACTATAAACTATGCACATAACAGCCAGAACCTAAAGAGAAAAGTTTTCAGAAACCAAGAGAGAAGAAATCTCTGTAGGAAGGGAGATGCAGTTATTCCTGTTGAATGTAGTTACTGGGTCCATTGAGGTAAGCGATTGGTCTTGACTTTTAGATCTGTCCATTCAGAGTTACCTCCTGGACTTTAGCAAAGGTTCTAGGTAAGAGGTTCTAGATAAAGGATCTAGATAAGAGCAGCTGCAAGAGAAGGGAAGGGAGGTATGTGTGTGAGTATGTGTGTGTGTGTGTGTGTGTGTGTGTATCTAATGTATACAGCTTTTCCAGTAAATTGTCTGAGAAGAGGAATAAGGGGACAGAGTAATTTGTAGGTGCTGTGGCCTGTAGAGTTCCAGTGATAAGCTTTGGGATTCTGAGCCAGGCAGCAGTGTCAAGGACATGGAGAAACTGCAGAGAGGGTGCTGAGGAACACAGCTTTGATTCGAGCAATGGAAGGGTAGCACTGTGAAGCTTTGAGGGCCTGAGGAGAACCTAAAATTTCTGGCACAGTACTCCACGGACAGGACTTTGGCCACATGAAATGTATTTCAAGTTCACATTCCCTCATTGAGACTGGAGTGATCTTGTGGAGACATTGTCTAGCTACTGCCTGCCATGCTGCTATTTATAAGGTAGCTAAGGAAGCATGCCATGGACAACCAAGGAAAACCTCAGTGAGTGATGCTCTTTATCGAGAGTCATATAAGGATCCTAGCAAGCAAGTTAAGCTGTGTTTCTTACAAGTACTAAAATCCCGAGGGAGGAATGTGGCTCCAAAAGGTAGGAACACTGACACACAAAGTCAATCCTGGGTAATTCACAAAAGTCTTCACATCAAAACTGCCTGAACTTACAGCTACTGAGCCATTTTATATAAATCATAGATGGCAGTCAATGCAAGCATAGATAACATCACAGAGAAAACAACCACACTCCATATCCCCCAATACCATGTGTGCTAAGACAATACTCAAGTAACCTTCCAAAAGCCGATGAGAGATTTTCCTCTTTAAAATACCCTAGCAGTGAAACCTCATCAGGTTAACACATCACTGTCCTTAATAGATATTACAATCTGGATGTGTAAATAGTAAAGTTACACTGATATAAAATTCTTTAACCTTCTTCACATACAACGAAAGTAAGATTATTCTAGATCTCACAGAGAAAATAACTCCTAGCTAATTCCCTTTCCAGGGTCCATTGTCCTTTGGTATTTCTAGGGAGCTGGTTCCAGAAGTCACTCTAGATATCAAACTCACTTATGTGAAATTCATAGTATTTGCATGTGGCCTGTGTACACCCTCCACTATTTCTAGATTCCATAAACATTATGAATGGTTGTATTGCTGTTTTATTTGGGGGAGGGAGGATGACAAAAAAATTCCATGTGTATATATGCTATTGTTCTTTTCTGATCATTTTCAGTCAGTGGTTGATGAAATTTGTGCTTGTAGAGTCTGAAGATGTGGGAGGTAAATGGCCAAATTCTGTAGCTAAGTTTGGGTTGGGTGGGTCTGGGTGGATCTGGGGAATTAGAATGTCTTCCTCGGATTTCCCATCTCTGATTTTACACTCCTAGTTTTCCTTCAGCCTCATTCAGAAATTCTAACAAACTGGCCATGGTAGAAACATCTGTAGTTCCAGCTAATTGGGAGAAAGAGGTTAAAAAATAAAATAAAATAAAATAAAATAAAATAAAATAAAATAACAAACTGCTTTTGACCAGGAGGTCAAGTCCAATTTGTTCCCCATACTGTAAAACCTCTTTTATTAAGGCCAAAAGAAATACATCTAACTAATGACATTTGTGTGTCTATCTCTTGTCTCCATTATTGTCTCCTAAGTCACTGGCCCCCTTTTTTCCCCATCTTACCTCTCCCAAGTCTGTAATTTATAAGCAGACCAAGGCTCTGCTCAAAGAGACTTCAGGTTTCCATTATCTTCAGGAAGATTTTAAAAGCACGGCATTCAAAGTATTTTATAGATTTGTGTGTGATTAGTGACCAAGGTACAGGTTACAAATTTGAATTTTAAAAAAGTTTGTAGTATTGATGGGTGAACCTAGAGCCCGGCCCCTTCCAGCACCTGCTACTGACAAGAGCCCTGTTACTCAGTGCCCGGGGCTTACAGTGCCCTGTTACCCAATGCCCGGTGTTTGCAGTGCTCTGTTATTCAGAGGCGAGCCCCTTGTAGTGTTCTGTCACCTAGAGTCTGACCCCTTACAGCATTCTATTACTGAGGAGCAATGACACCCTAGTGCTGGCTTTTATCACAGGTCTCCCACTCCTGCAAATGCCAGTTGCCAATTTATGACAACTGTTCATAATTTTCTCTAGTACCCTTTTCATTGGCTTGCCCTAATGAGAATCTACAGTCTCAAAAATTCATGTCTGTTTTCTTTGATTCCAAACCTAGACAGAGTTCATGTTCTCTCTCTCTCCCTTATGTTACTATCTTGTCATGCTTTGTGAAGTGACTCTTTCTGGGCTTGACTGAAATTCTCCAGTACTAACAATTTTCATAATTGTGTCAGAGACAACTCTGCCTTCTACCTGTGCCTATGCCTCACCAGAGTGAGACATAGGTTCAGACATCAGTCACTGAAGCTATTACTGGCATTCCCCAGTGAAGAATATGAACACTCAAGGGCTGCTGGAGCCCATATCACTGGCCCTGTGGCAGCCCATTTACCTGTACCTTAGCCCCAGAACATGCATTTCCACCAGGACCACAGAGTAAGGTCTCTAGATAGAAGTCAGGCTCCACAAATACTCTTTCTTATTCCCTCTGCAATCAGTTACACCCAAGTCTCCAGGAACCAGAAACTGAGGAGCTAGTGCCTGGAAAGTCCAGGAATGAGACAACACTGAGTGAGAGAGATTCCTGGATTTGGAAGACTTCACTCTTGCTGAAGGCATGCACAATTGATTTCTCTTAAAGACTGCCTGGAAAGTCTGCCTGCTGGTGGATCAGATTTCGTGAGATGGCGGTTCCTAAATTCAGTTTGTCAGAATCAGAAGTTGGATCTCCCATGACAGGGATTCCAGTACATTCAGAACTCTGTAGCATCCACCAGTGTCCCCAACCCCCACCCCGTCTGGTGGAATTGCTTTCACCAGCCTAGAAAATGGGGCTCATTTGTGTCACTTATTTGTCAAACCCAACTCATCAGAATCACCAGGTCAAACCCTTGTGCCTTCTGTATTAACTAGGAAAGGAAATGTAAAAAGGAGTGATTGTTTTTAAAAAATAAAAAAACAGGTTGGATTGGTTCTATACAGGCTCAACATACCTACAAATTCTGCATCTGTGGATTCAACCACAGATTTTCCATATTTGATTAAAAACTGCTTCTCAGACCAAGCATATATAAACTCTTTTCCCTGTGTTATTCCCCAAATAGCATGTTTTAATAACCATTGGGTTATTAAAGTAGGTCTAGAGTATAAGAGAGGCAGTGTGCAGATGCTATGCAAACCTATAACAATTATGAAAGGGACCTGAGGGCCCACAGTCTATTGGGAGTTTCCATTGTCCTAGGTTTTTAACTCATCCCAGAGATGATCCCCGCCCCCATTCCAGTTTTCTCTTTAAGTATTCTCTCCCTCCATTGTCTCCCCACTTGATCCCTCCTGTACCCATACTGTCCCTATCCATTCCCCCTCCTGCCTACCTACTATAACTATGTCTATTCTCCCCCTTCTCAGTGAGATTCATGTGGCCCTCCTAGAGCCCTCCTTGTTATTTAGCTTCTTTGGATCTGTGCCTTGAAGTATGGTTATCCTTTACTTTATGGCTAATATAAGTGAGTATATAGCATGTTTCTTTTTTTCTGGGTTACCTTACTCAGAATGATCTTTTCTAGTTCCGTCTATTTGTCTTCAAATTTCATGATGTCATTTTTTTTTTTTTAGTAGCTGAGTAGTATTCCATTAAATTCCATTTTATTTATCTATTCTTCAGTTCAGGGCCATCTAGACTGTTTCAAGTTTCTGGCTATTGCAAGCAAAGTTACTATGAACATATTTGAGAAGTGTACTTGTGGTATGGTTGAGCATCCTTTAAGTATATGTCCAAAAGTGGTACAGCTGGGTCTTGAGGTAGATCTATTCTCAATGTTTTGAGAAACCACCAAATTGATTTCCAAAGAAGCTGTACAAGTATGTACTCTCACCAGCCAGGGAGGAGTTTTCCCTTTCCTCCATATCCTCGCTAGCATGATCTGTCACTTGTGTTTTAAACAATTTTTCCTGCCTACAAGATGTGCAAGGGGTAAAGTTGGAGCAGAAATTAAGGGAGTGGCCAACCAATGACTGGTCCAGTTTGAAACCCATGCCAAGAGAAGATACCACCCAAGATACTCTGGTATACTTGCAGACAAGAACCTACCATAGCTATCATCAGAGAGGCTTCACCCAGGAACTGGAGACACACAGCCAAAACATTAGGCAGAGCTGCAGAATCCTGGAGAAGTTGAAGAACAAGGATTGTCGGAGCCAGAGGGGTCAAGAATACCACAGAAAAACTACAGAATCAACTAACCTGGGCTAATAGGGGTTCACAGAAACTTGTCAATCAAAGAGCATACATGGGATATACCTGGCCATCTGCACATGTGTAACAGTTGTGCCGATTGCTCACCATGTGGGACTCCTAATAGCAGGAGAGGAAGCTGTATCTGATTCTGTTTTCTTCCTTTGGATCCTTTCTCCTAAGTGGGATGCTTCATCTAGCGGCAATAGGAGAAGATGCACCTTGTCTTATTGCAACTTGATACGCCAAGGCTGATTGATATCCATGGGGACCTCTCCTCTTCTGAAGAGAAAGGAAGGAGGGTGGATGGGAGTAGAAAAGGTGTAGGAGGGAGGAGGGACGGGAAATTGTGTCCAGGATGTAAATTAACTAACTAACTAACTAGCTAGCTAGCTAATTAACTAACTATTAAAACTTAAAAATGCATGTTAAGAAACAATAAAAAAAAATCCATTTCCTGAAAGACCAACAAATGTGCAAAGGCCATAACTTGACCACTAGATAAGCGCTGCATGTTCTCATAAGTAGTATTGATGAACTCTAAAGAAATTTCCATGTTTTAAGAGAATTTTGCTATTTTAGCCTTGATTATAATTGAAGTAAGTTACCAAGATTTAAAAGTCTTTCTTTTATGTTGAAAATACATGTCAGTAATAGCAGATTTAGTTTCATTTCATAAAAAAATTCTACTCCTTCAAAGGGCTTTATCTTGCTCTTGAAGCAGTTCAGGCACGATTGTGCTTTGACCCCCCCCCCCTTCCTCCTTGAATACACTCAGCTGTGTTAAGACAGATGATGGCCAGGCCTGCCTGGTGAAGCCACCATAGCTCCACTTGAGGCTCTTCAGCGACACTGTTTCTCACTGTACACAGATTCTAGTATGCCCCGGCTGTTTTCCTTTTCAAGGGCTTTTGTTGAGCTGAATGAGAATTTCTTTTTGCATAAAAAGTAGTTTTTAAAGATCTTGCAGTTTGATGGAAGCCTAACCAAGTCGCCAGATATCGGTGGGTGAAGGAGGCACTGTGCCAGCGCAGCAAACAGTACTTGAAATCTCCTCAGTACTGTGAGAATAGGACATTGAATGGTCACTTACTGCAGTTGATTCATTTATCAGGTTGAATATGGAAAATAAGCAAAGAAAACACTCAGTACAACAGAAGCTAGATGAAACCCTGCCTCTGCCCTAAGAGGCATTTCTAGAGAGCTTCTTTTCTTGATGTCTTTTTTTCTGCTCCTCTTAGTACATGACTATTTAATATAGCATAGAAAATATTCCAGACCCCATAGCACTGAATGCTGCTATAGGAAGAACTAAAGATCAGTACAGGAGGGAATGCTATCAGGACAGGGAAGATATTGAAGTTTCTCCAAGAGAAGTGTCATTACGGATAAGCAGTGTGAGTAGACATTTTAAACTATATCTTAAAAATTATGTCTAGCTGGAGAGATGTCTCAGAAGTTGAGAACACTTCCTGTCCTTCCAGAAGACCTAGATTCAGTTCCTAGCTCCCACAAGGTGATTCACAACCTCCATCACTCCAGTTTCAAATAACCTAATACCTTCTTCTGGCTTCTGTAGGCACTAGTCATGTACCTGTTATAGAAATATACATTCAGGCAAAACAGTCATGCGCATAAAATAAAAAGTAATGAATTAAAATATGTGTTCAATAAATGAAATCAGGTCTGGAATTCATAGGCGCTCTATCCATCCCTGGGATTGGTGAGAATTTGGGTATGTGTAAAGTGAGATTCAGCTCCAAGGAACATAGCAGTTGCCCAAAACAATCAAAACAATGAAGCAGTGGGGAGAGAGAGAGAGAGAGAGAGAGAGAGAGAGAGAGAGAGAGAGAGAGAGAGAGAGAAACGCTAAGCAACACTCCGCCATGAAAATGACCAGTGATACCATTTTCTCTTGATGGTCAGGGATGTTCTTAGCCAATATAATTGAAGGACATTTCACAACTGATAATGGACAAGCTTAGAAAAGTCCTTGAAAGATGAAACAATTTTTCCTTGGTTTATATTCTAAACTTCTGGTATGTGGCTAAAACTTAGAATAGTACTAAATCCCCTATCTTTTAAGTTCTTTCCTATGATGGACACTATGATGGTAAAGCACATACTATAAATTAGCATGGTAGGGCTCATGGTTCTAGCTGCATATGTAGCAGAGAATGGCCTAGTTGGTCATCAATGGGAGGAGAGGCCCTTGGTCCTGTGAAGGTTCTATGCCCCAGTATGGGGGAATGCCAGGGCCAGGAAGCAGGAGTGGGTGGGCTGGGGAGTAGGAGGAGGGGGGAGAGGATAGGGGACTTTGAGAGGGGAAACTAGGAAAGGGAATAACATTTGAAATGTAAATAAAGAAAACATCTAATAAAAATAATTTGTTTACCAAAAAAAACTTTAAAAAAAGAACAACAATAGTAAAATACAAAAGTCATATACTGTAATGTGATTGCCAACATCATTACCTTTGTACTTAGGACCATTTATCAAGTAAACTAAATTTTTCTTGACACTGTACATTACAATGATGTGACAGACCAGCTGAAACAGCTGATTCCAACTGAGACAGCTATCAAACGACTAATTCACAGGCAGCATATGAAGTGTGGATACTCCGAAATACAATTCCCAGAATAGTGTACAGTTTATAAGTTCTGGACTGCCTATTATGTCATTTTTATGTTTAAGACTTTTGGATGAAGTTGCCTTGGGTACCTTAATAGCAGAAAGTAGATGAATGTGTGAGGAGTGACAATGTTGTTCCCTTCAGTTGTATATTCTCACATGTTAATTTTTAAATTGAAGAAACAATGAGGGCTTTCCCCTGTTAGGCATCTGGAAATTGCCTTAAATTGGAAAAACAGACTGACAATCTCTGAATGCCTTGAGAAGCAGACTATAAGGCCAGACTTTTGGGGACCAGTTTTTAGTCAACAAGGCAAGACCAGAGCACAACCTTCTTCGTATGTGACCCATATGCCTCAAGGCTTTTCAACCCCTACTAGCAATGGGGGCTCCATCCTTTCTTCTGATGAATGAAATTATCACATGTATTAGAAATGAGAGGCACATTACAAGCAGGTGATTGCCTTTAATTTTGGTACTCAGGAGGCAGAGGCAGGTGGATCTCTGTGAGTTCAAGACTAGCCTGGTATGGGCTACGAAATAAGTTCCAGGATAATCAGAGCTATACAGAGACCTTGTCTCAAGTAAATGAGGAGGGGGGTGGAGAGAAGAGAAGAATAAAGAAATAAAAAGCTCACAGTATTTTAAAATAAAAGAATAAAATATTCACATTTGTGAGTTCTGTACTAACAGGACTGAATTTTAGCTTGTTCAAGGTTCAGCTGTACTCATTTTAGTGGTGATGTGAAATTTAGATCAAGAGAATTTTATGCTTATTCTAAAGGGACTCGCTTTGGGGCCAGTAAAGGATTGATCTGCTTAAATGCAATCAATGAAAATGCATGGTTTTCAAGAGCAGAGTAGGGAAAGGGCATGTGCATTCTGACCTCAGCTTCTCACGGGGAGATGGCAACTTTGATTTCAACAACTGCGTGAAAGAAAGCGCTTATGCAGATCTGGCATCCTACAGCCAGGCTTCTGGGGGAAGTGCCAGGAATCATGTGCTCTTTTTCTGAGAGCCAAGAGTACTGAATTTCATCCAGTAATCTGTCTTGAGTCTGTGAAGCCAAGACCATCTTGCACGTCAAGTGCTGATTGCACATCTGAGAGCAACAGAAATAAATGGAGGAGGCTCTGTTGTCTTCAGGAACACTCTAGTCTCCTGAGTATGTAGACTTTCTGTCCCCCAGCTAGTCTCCTTGGCTTGTTCAGCGTTCCTCCAGGTAGATACTGAGGTCAGAATTGCTGTGTGTCTGCTGTACCAAGTTCTTGGAACTTGGGTTGTGGGATGCCAGGTCTGCATAAGCACTTTCTTTCACGAAGTTGTTGAAATAAGAGTTGTCATCTCCCTGTGAGAGGCTGAGGTCAGAATGCACATGCTCTTTCCCCACTTGGCTCTTGAAAACCATGCATTTTCATTGATTGCATCTAAGTGGGTCAATTCTAGCTTCCAGCTCCAGCTTCCCTTTGTTTTGAAGTCTGGAAAACTTCACACCAGAATATACTTTGAATATTCTTGCTCCTTTTCTGAAGGCCAGCCTGCTAGTAAGGGTGCAGTGAGGTCTGTGTTCACTGTCTTGTCTTCCAACTTGGGTAACTTTCTTATATACATTTTTGAGATAGGATTTCACTGTGTAGACCAGGATGGTCTTGAACTCATAGAGATCTGCTTGCATCTGCAGCCTGAGTTCTGGGATTGAAGTTGTGTGCTACCATACCATCCTTGGGTTAAAATTTTCAGCCTCCCTGTTCTCATTGATGACTTGCAAACTCATTTTCTTTTATTTAAAAAAAAAAGTTCCAGAGTCCCATGAGATTTCATCATCCTTCTAGTCCTCAGAGGCTCTTGTTTTTTGTTTTTTGTTTTTTTTTTTTGTTTGTTTGTTTGTTTTTGTTTTTGGTCTTTTCAAACGTGGCTATAACATTGATAGCCACAGTCTTTGATACAGCATATCACAGCCACAATGCAGTCTTCTGTAAGAGTAGCCTGGCATTTATAAAAGAAACATGGACCTTCAGCTCTTAAAAAAAGAGTAAGGAACCAGGAACATGATGTTACGTTTAAGTTGGCAGCCATTTGGCCTAGAGCAGAAGAAAGAAGAGTCAAGATCCAGGGCTCATTAAAGGAATCCAGTGACCAGCCAAGGCAGTGTGAGCTGTATGTTTCTCAGATGCCAGTCCTCCAAGGTCAGATGCCATATGAGTATTGTGTTCCTGTCTTGAAAAAAAATTTATACAAAGCAAATGGAATTTTCTCTTTCTTTCCTTTCTCTGTTTAAAAGCTTTTCGCAAATGCCAACTAATTCTGTACAAGACGAGACCAATGACAACATCACAATATTCACCAGGATCTTGGACGGACTCTTGGATGGCTATGACAACAGACTGCGACCTGGGCTGGGAGGTGAGTGTGTTTCCAGCTGAGGCTGGTGAAATCCACAGAGAAATCACCCTTAACCATAAAGATGTGCTGACTGAAATTCACATAACTTCTGAGAGAATTACTCTGTCAGGATTCTGAGTTTAAAACCAATCTATATCATGCCCTGTTATCATTTTCCAGATTCATGAAGCTGGAGGGAAGTGGTCTCCTTAAGAAAGTCTTCATACTTTCTGTTTTTAGAATAATCAGACAGTCCATTCTGGTTCCTTAGGAAAGAACTGAGTTCTTAGGTGCTGTTAAAAGCTGAGCACCCAATAATAAAAAAAGTCCCAAGTCTCTTATCTGTAAATGTGCATCAGAAGCCCATTGTCACTGCAGTCTTCTTTGTGTCTCTATATTCTGAGTGTATGATTTCTCTCAGAGACCACAGTTAACGTCTTTACAATGTCTCTGCTTATCTAAAGGGGAACGCTCCTGAACCCCAGTGAAGGTCTAAAATAGCAACCACTTCCAAACTCTCCATCTACTACCTTTCCTCCTGTACATATAGACTATGAGGTTTCCACCCTTTGCCAGAGGCATTCTTGAAGTAAAATGAGTTCTCTGGTGTTTGTATTATTAATGAAGATTTACAGAAAGCACAGATTTGTATTCAAAGATTTTAGGGCAAGAAAAGTCCTCACAGGTTTGGCCACATCTCTCTAAGACACTGAAAGATATTATCAGGCTCAGTGCCCAACAGTCCCATCGCTGTTTGCACATTCAGAGGGCCAAAGCATAGAAAAGACTGTTGAGCTGCCATCAACTCAGGAGTTTTATTCAGGCAGTCTGTGCCACTATCACTCCTTCAACAGAGAGCCTAATGGGATGATCCGAATCAGAGGGTTCAGTAGGATTGTATCTTATCCAGAAGGCAGGCCCTACAATCACACTACACAGACATGGCAAATAAGTGGATTATCACCATAAGAGGAGGTCCAGGAAAACTGAACCCACTGCCGTCAGGCTGCTTGGAGTGCTTTAGTGTGGGTGGTGGTGGATTCTGAGTGGAGTCTTTACTCATGACCCATGGAAAACATGAGTCCCTGCCCCAGTATTATTGATCATTTTGATCAATTTTGTATATCCCATTACTTTAGTAATATAGTAGGACCCTGTGATGGGAGTTTTAAACAACTCACAATGTCATCTAAGGAGGAGTGGTTCTCTTTTTCAAGCCATACTTGTGTTGGTGTGCACCAAAGCCCTTTCTCATTACCCCTTTCTTGAAGCCACCTAGTGCTTCCAGCTTTATTTGGAGATTAACTCAAGTCAGGATCCAGAGCAGGATGGCCTTAGAACTCTAGGTTTAGGAGTGTCTCCATTCACTATCTCCCATCTCAGTCCACATCTATTGAGGACAACCCCCAGGGACAGAGGTAGCATGAACCCTAGGCCATTTTCCTAATGATGGATACACTATTTGATCTGTAGTTTGAAGCAGTCCAGGTCCACTGAGTATTGTTCAAGTCTTCTAGGTTTACAAAATCCAGAAGTGTGTCACGATTATGAAGAATGAATTTGGGTACTACACTGAGAACAACAACACAGTATAGAGGAGGCTCTTGGTAAGGCAGTGCAAAGCAACCTATGTCTGTGTTTCAGAGAGAATCACGCAGGTGCGAACAGACATCTATGTTACCAGCTTTGGCCCAGTGTCCGACACAGAAATGGTAGGTACCAAAGCCTGGCTAACACAGACAATTCTCACACTGAATTAACTGTGGTAAGGACCTCTCCCGCTGAGATGTCATCCTGATGTCTTCTTGTGCATTAGGAATATACCATTGATGTGTTTTTCCGACAAAGCTGGAAAGATGAAAGGCTGCGATTCAAGGGGCCCATGCAACGCCTCCCTCTCAACAACCTTCTTGCCAGCAAAATCTGGACTCCAGACACATTCTTCCACAATGGGAAGAAGTCCATCGCACACAACATGACGACACCCAACAAGCTGCTAAGGCTGGAGGATGATGGCACGCTTCTTTATACCATGCGGTGAGCAGTTAAGTACCCCTGGGTAGCAGGTCAGGTCAGCTGATGTTGTCCTGAACGTACGTGGACAAGACTCAGTGGCTAAGGGGTATGTAGATGATTTGAAGGTTGCACATGCTGCAGCGGTGTGATGTACAGGCACAGTGAGGGCTTATGCTTTGAGAAGTACAGATACTAAGGCTAGATCAAATTGTTTCCCTGGGCTGCAGAGGTTCATGGCCATCAGCATCTGAACTTATTTTGATTTTTGGTACATGCACAAGAGCATCCTTTGAAGTTGCAATTCAAAAAATAAAAGAAGGAAATTGTATTTTATACAAATTTTATTAAGAACCTAAAATGAACCCATTTTTTTTGGTTGCAGTTGTACAGCTTTTTCAAGGTTTGAAACCCCATTTCTTGTGTTTTGATGTAGGATTTAAATACTAAGAATAAGTTATAATATTTATAATTTAAAATGATATTTGTCACTCTAATTCTGACTTCAGTTAATCAATGAATTGATCAAAGAGAGTCCTTCATAACTTTCAGTTTCCATGGTAAAACTAAGTAGGCTTCAGGAAATGCTTTCAAAGTTACAGAACATAAAACAAAATAAAAACCAGAAGGCTATATTTCCAACCCCCGCTACACATTCATCTGGGTATCTGTAGAGATTTTTTCAAAAATAACTTTAATATATTTAATATTTAATATTGGAAAATAATATAGCTATTCTCATCTTGGCTGTGTTTTGAATTATAGGCACATGAGCATATATGGTCCTGCACCTATATTACATCAAAACTTGACTTGTAGCAAGGAGTGGTAGGAAGCAAGCTTGTGACACACATCTTGGTATCTCATTTTCTGCCCAACCCTTCATTTCTCTTCACACTGCTCTTGAACTTGTGCCTGTCAATGGACATAGCATGTGTGAGTGTGTGTCTTTAAACAGCACATTCTCCATGCAAAGAAGTCTGTGGAGAAGCTATGGAACAGCGGCAATATTGTGAATAAACCCTAGGTCAGTAACCTATGGAAAATGGTCTGTAAGGGAACTCAATACAGCAGAGAAAGGTGCAAGATAGAATAGGAGCTCATGCAGGATGCTAGGGAGGACTCCGCTTTGGGGTGAAGGATTGTAGAGGTTATTTTGTGAGTAACGTTTTGTCCATATAATAAAGATACCTACCATCTCATTAGATTATTGTCCTTGAGTCTCATCTCCAAGAGAATAGTTAGATCCAAAATACCAGCCATACATCATAAAATGTGCAACTTCCCTTAGAGCGGTGTGATGCCACACTCTGGTGCACATTGCCTATGTGAGGAGTGGAGTTGGGTACACTATGGAGAGTGAGAATGGACAAGATAGGGGTTCCCTCACTGAGGGTCATTTTCAAGGTACAGCCAACACATCCTTCCATTCTCAAAGAGTTGTGCTGGCCAAGCACAGGCAAACGCCTTCGCATTTAATGCTTGGAGCAAATGAGGCTGGAGGAGTTTGTTAACCACCTCAGGCTCACAGAGCCATCAAAGGGCCAGCCACGATTTCAGCCATATCTGTGCTGGATTCATCACAATTGAACACTGGAACACAGCCACATTCTTCCTGGATCTAGGAGAGTCCTATTAGTACATCTTTTGAGTACCATGCCCAGAAGTAAGGTAAACGTGATGAGCTGCCTGTGGCAGTAATGAGTGGTTGTTTATGCAGAGTAAGGCTGCTAATGAGCTGCAAAGCTGATAATGAGTTTTCTTTCTCTCGGTCTACAACATTTGAGAAGTGAAAGCGTTCTTGAAACTGCTGTGCATCTTAGTGTGCTGAAGCTGTCTTGGTTGGGTTTCTACTGCGGTGATAAACACAGTAAGCGAGGCGAGAAGGAAGGGACTCATTTCAGCTTCTATTTCACGATAACAATCCATCACAGAAGGAAGTCGGGACAGGTACTCAAAATATGAACCGGTGCACATGCCAGCAAGATTCTGCTGAAGGGACCCTGATATAGCGGCCTCTTGTGAGGCTATGCCAGTGCCTGGCAAACACAGAAGTGGATGCTCACAGT
>NC_034590.1:29424205-29468770 GCF_900095145.1 Mus pahari | reverse complement strand
TCTCCCTCTCCCTCTCCCTCTCCCCCCCCTCTCTCCCCCTCTCTCTGAACCGCTCAGCTCCGCCTTTCTTTTTCATTGCCCAATCCTAGACTCTAGTCTTACATTTCACCTGCCCTCACCTGAGTGTCCTCAGCAATCCACAGGGGAGCAGCTTTTGTGTTCAGTCCTGAGGTTACTCATCAGACCTGGCGTTGCAGCTCAGATCTTGAATGTCCTTCCATGGCCAGTATGCTAAAGGATTAACTGTCTAAGCAGCAATATTAGGAAGAGGTGGGATCTTCAAGAGATGTAGAATAGTCTTCAAGTCGGGGGGGGGTAACTTTCCTCTTCCTCTCTTCAGCTCCATAGAATGAGACACGTGGTATGGCTCTGCCATACATTCCTGTCATTATGTTCTGTCTTGCAACAAGCCCATAACAATGGAGTCAACAGGTCATTACTTCAATCTCCAAAACTATGAGCCACAAAGACCCTTTTCACTTTGTAAATTGATATTTTGTAGGCATTTGTTACGGGAACAGATAACAAATTAACACACCATATAAAGCTAGTGACTTTTCCTTGGTGCTGTGATTCCTATGTGGTATCCACCCTGGGGGTGCCATAAGAAACATGCTGTAAACATCTGTACAGAAATGAGTATTATGATATTGCTCATAACACCCAACCATAGAAGAAGTATGCAGTGGGCACATTTTTAAAGTAAAATTTTGTCCCCAAACTTCTGTATCTAACTCAAAAGATGTAGTGTAGTGAAAGCATGGTGTCCTTTTTACTCTAAGGCAGACCTAAAATTATTTAAAAACAATAGCCACTGTCTTATAAAATGAAGCTCCCTCAGCACAGTAAAACCGAATACAAACCAAAGAAGTGCCTGTGCTTGTATCCCTACCATGCCCCAGAAGTCTTTTCAGTTGGCACTGAGATCTTTCTAGCCATTGTTGATGGAGTTTCCCCAAGTGCCTGCTATCTGACACATTTAAGAGGAACAAATAGTCAATGCAAGACCTGAAAACGTTTTAGTGTTGCACCAATGGGCCATTGTTTCCATGATCTAAAGACAACTTCCATAGCAGCTCTAGGAAGTCTAAGGAGAGCCACTAACATTTCTCATTATCTTTAAAAAGAAGTAACTTTTGGCTGGGAGTGTATTTCAGAGGAAAATTTGTGAGTTTAGCATGTATGAGACCCCCCAGGCTGCATTCCCAGCACCAACCAATGGGACACACAAGAAACCCAATGGTAAATTCAGAGACTTACAATGGTTTTTAAGGATTATTTTTTTAGTAAGCCCATTGAAAATGGAAAGTGTCCTGAGTTGAAGATGACTTTCATTCCCTCAGGCTGGTAGACAAGGTTTATAGTGGCATCTTACATGTTTTTGATATTTTCCCACAAGCACAAGGCTCCTGCCAACATGCCTCTCTGTCACTCCAGAGATTTTATTATAATTATTATATTATATTATATATTTATTATAGATTTATATTATACATTTATAGCTGGAAAACATTAACTGGATGCTAAAATGTGTGTGCATGTGCAAATGTAAACATCTCTACATAATCATGGTCCAACAAGTTCAGACTGCATTATACTAAGCCAGAAGAGGACTGATATAAAATTCAAAATATTGCTTCTCCTTGGTAATTCATTTTCATGCCCTCTTCCCGTCAAATCTGCAAATCAAACATGGAAAGTTAGAGACTGACCAATGACTTCTGCTAGGACACTTCTGGCACGCACCATCCCAAGAGCTGTGTACCCAGCACTGATGGGTAGGTCACTTCTAAGGAAGCCTCCACGGAGATGCCCAAGGCCTTTCTACCTAGGATCATGGAACTGAGGGATAATGTCTTCAAAGACCTGCTGATGTTCTCCAAGAGTGTAGCTATGACCAGCCTGTGTAATTGCTTTTTATTTTCTGGGTGGAACTTTTTGACATCACTGCATGGAAGGTGAGCTTGGAGGCCCTCTGGGCAAGCCCCTACAGCTTAGGGTGTGGCCTCAACCCGTGATTTGATGTATCTTATAAGTAGCTCACTTGGCTACCAATTGTTGCTTTTCCTTTTTCCCTTCCCCTCTGAACATGTGTGCTCTGTAAGATAATGCAGTAAGCATGACCTCAGGGAACATAGCACTGAATAACGGGCTCCTGGCTGAAGTTGTTAGTCTATTGGGCAAAAAAACCCCACCAAAGTCAAGAAGGGAGTTATAGGAGAAGGCTAGCAGCACCAGAGTCCTGCCTATGTCAGGAACCAGAAGCTCTTCCACCTAGGATCCTTTCTTGCCTGTGCTGTGAAAGACCTGGGGAGGAACACTGGAGTATTGACAGTTTTATCATTGTATCAAAGCACATGGCAGAACGGCAGCTACCAGTACTGTCTGCATCAAGTGCCTCTCCAGTTTCCCTCTACCCAGTGAGTTTGCCCTCTGCTATTTTATTTTGAAGACAGCATATTTAAAATAAAAAACAAAACTATTGTATTACTCTTTTTAAAAAAATCTCATAGCACATATTAATTGTGCAAAATAATGGCTTTCATTGTGACATTTTCATAATACATATCATGTATTTTGACCACACTCATCTGTCACTGTCTGTTTTTGATCTCTTCTAATACAGTAAGAACTTTAGGTCTTAAGACTTTTTGGTGAGAATGATGGTAGCATAAATATGCCCACTGGAGGGCAGTATATTCACAGTTCAACTCAGAGATTGGCATCATCCTTTTGGTTACAGTGAGACATAAGGGAACTATACACTTTATAAATATCTGACTTATACGTAATGTATTTGAAGAGTATTATACCGTTTATGCATAGAAAAATTTAACTGGACAGTTACATGTGTGTATGCATATGCAAATGTAAGCATTTGCACATAATATAACCCAGTGCCTACCTATTGTGGGACTGGGTTTAGTGGTCCAGTGCTTGCTCTACAAGAATGAGGACTTGACTTCAGATCACAATATGCATAAAAAGCTCAGCTGTGAAGGCCTTGTCTCATATCTAATCCCAGCACTGCAAAGTAAAGATAGAAGAACCCTGGACTCAACTGTGAGACAGGCTTGACAACCAGTGTACTTACATTCAGTTGAGAGATGCTGTCAAAAAGGAGTAAAGTGGGGGGAGTCACTGACACAGACTCCTTTCCCCCCTACACACACACACTTAAACCAGACCAAAGCAAAACAAACAAACGAACAAATCACCTTATAAACTAGGGGCTGTAGAGTTGGATCAGTGGTTAAGAGCACATGTCATTCTTCCAGAGGTCCTGAGCTCAATTCACAGAACCCACATTCACCTAACACTTCAGTCCCAGGAGATCTCAGGCCTTCTTCGGATCTCTGGCATCAGTAATGTAATCACCCCCAGCCCCTGGAGTGCACCCACCAGCTCCAGGTGTGCACCCACCAGCTCCAGGGGTACACCCGCCAGCTCCAGGAGTACACCCACCAGCTCCAGGGGTACACCCACCAGCTCCAGAGGTACACCCTCCTCCATTAGCTGGAGTTCATCCTCAGGCTCCAGGGGTACACCCACCTGCTCCTGCAGTCACCATCAAGCCCCTGGGGTACACCCCCCAGCCCCTGGGATCCACCCTCAGGCACCAGGGGTGCACCCTCAGCTGCCTCCTGGAATCCACCCTGCTGCCCCGAGGGTCCACCCTCAGCCTCCAGGGGTTCACTCCTCAAATCCTGGGGTGCACCCTGCTCCTATGCCCCCCATGTTGAGGCCTCCACTCCCTTCAGATGGCCCTGGGAACATGCCTCCCCCTCCCCCAGGCAACTGAGCAGTACCCCCACCAGCCTCTGTTGTCTGTGTGGTCTTTTCCCATGGCCAGTCCTTGGAAGGTTTTCTATTTGTCCTGCCTTGAGCCTATTAAACAGCCTCCCCCGTGTCAAAAAAAATATGCAGGCAAATCATTCATATACATAATATAAAAATTATGAAATAACACACGTATTTGAGAAGCACAAGGTATAATAGTAGACCACAGAGTCAAAATTAATATTTAAGAGGGTAGAATGTATCATGTGTCTGTGTGTCTAACATACAGTGTATGTTTACACACACACACACACACACACACACACACACACACACACACGAGTCTCCCACAGATTTTAAGTGGCTTATTTCTTCAGAATCTATTTTGTTCTATAATGTAACATACATTGGAAACCTTTTATGTGTCTTAAACATATTTATGTGACTTAAACATTTCAGAATAAGCATTGTTTACTCTGAAAACTGACACATTGTGTTCCATTATATAGGTATTTCAACTTCATGAGTCTGTACAAAGTTCATGTTACTTCAATTTTCTATTTATGATAAAATATACTTTGGATTAATTCCAGGAATTGGAAAAAAGATAAGCAAACATTTTGAAGTTGTTCTCTAGAGAGTCTGCTGTCATCATTCCCACTAACATTAAAAGTAGAGATTTCTTTAATTACTTCCTCCCATACTCTATATGTGAAGGTGAAGGGGCAGTCTTTCCATGAGATGCATTAGCAACCAGTCTGTTTTTTAAAACTTGCAAGAAGTCACTCATTATATAGTCTAATAGCATCACTTCTTTTCTTCCTTTCTTTCCTGTAAGGCTCAGAGAAGCCTGTTTTTACTGCTTGATTTCAATGCACTCACTTGGGAGCCTGGAGCCTGGAGCCTAGCGTGCATCTCTTTGCTCTCATTTGCCTGTTTTCTTCAAGTTCACTGTAGACCTGCAATCATCATTACTCAACTCCCCATTCATTGGCTCTGAGCCCTCCTAGACATGCCTCTGAAGCGCGCTCCTCTGGCTAGCCTGCTCCAACTACCTCACCTTTGTGCACTCTGGGATTTCAACATGCTGAGTAGCACACCGTTAGGTTAGCCAGGGTTCCAGGTTTAACACCTTTGAAAGGGGCCTATCACACAGCCCAGATCACACAGGTAAAAAAAAAAAAAATCAAACCCCATAAACAAAACAGCAACAACAAAAACACATGCACCAAACATGACAACTTTTCTGGACATTACTCACAACACAACACAGCCGTTATTTACCTAGTTTTACATTGCACTTTGTATGAGAAGTCATCTGTAGGAGAGAGAAAGCCTACCAGAAAGATGTGCAGCAAAGTGTGTCTTAGAAGTTCTCTTGTTTTTAGCTTACGAGATAATGTGCTTCATTATGATGTTTTCATCTATACATCATGGTACTTATTGCCTGCTCTTATCTGTCATCTAACTCTCCTCCCCTTTCACAGTCACTTGTCCTTTTCCTCCTTGCAAATATTCCCCGTTCTGCCTTTCTGTACACGTGTGCATCATGTACAGATGGTTAAATCTGTATCCAGCATAGAAAGACTTCTGTCTCTCTCTCTCACCCAAGTATCCTTTCTTGTCCCCACCCCACCTCCCCTTTTGCAATCTTTTATTTCATAGTTCCTGTTCTAATAAAAACCTAGATTATTACACACATAAAAGAACACATGTAGCCTTTGTCTTTCTGAGTGTTGCTTAGTTTTCTTAATATGATGGTCTTTGATCCAATTTTCCTGCAAATGACATCATTTCATTCTTCTTGATGGAAAAATAAAAACTCCAGTGTGTATCTATAGCACATTTTATCGATCCATTCATCTGTCGGTGGACATTTAGACTGGTGCCCTATCTTGGGCATTGTAAGTAGTACTTCAATAAACATGGATGTGTCCGTTGACTTAGAATTCCTTGGGTATGCTCCATTTTTAGTTCCTCCAGGGTCTTCCGCATTGATTTCCATAGTGGTGCTCAAATTTATACCCTTACTAGCAGAGACTGTATCATCTTTCCCCGCATCTTTGCAAGTATTTCTTGTAATTTGTTTTCTTGGTAGCCACATGGCTGGTGTGTGAGGAAATTCTAGTGTGAATTAAATTTGCATTTCCTTAGATACTGAACATTTTCAACTTTTTCTTTTCAAATATTCTGTGGCCATTTTTTATTTCTTCCTATGAACATTATTTATTCAATTCATTTACCCAATTCATTTCCTAACCTTTATTTTCATGATTCCATAACATATTGTATAATCTAATTTGCCTCCTACCTTATTGCCAAGAGGCCCCTGCTACTTCCATGTTTGTGGCTCACTGTAGTTAGGGCTTCTTTCATGAGTATGGGTAGGGTGGTAGGGTGTTACTTGCTTAAGCTACAAAAAATGAAGAACGTGACTCCCCTACTTGCATCAACCATAAACTGCCTCAGGATGGACTAGGGCTTATGAACTTTTCCTTGATCAATGACAGAATGCTGATGAGCCCAGTCTTCTGTTGCTGTGAGTTCATGGATTCAATACCCATCCATGGCCAGAAGAAAGATTTGCAAACACTCCTTCCCATCCTCTGGCTTTTTAATCTTATTTCTAACATCTCCTTAGCAACGTTCTCTGAGCATTGGAGAGGTGCTGTAGATGTCCAATTTAGGGTTGGGCATTCCGTAGTTACTTTTTTCCAGCACTCTCATCAGTTAGGAATCTCTGCAGTAACCAATGTCCACTTCAAGAATATGTTTTTTATTTTGAACCCACACTAAGCATAAACTATGGATGTAAACATGAACATTTAGATGGCTATGTGACAGCATGTCCATATAGCAAGACAACAGGAGGTTTTCCCATAGGACCTATGACATCCATAGTCATGGATTTTTGACCAGTTTTACAGAAGTCCCCCTTGAAGTACTAGAGTCTTCCCACTCAATTCCAACCAAGAGCAATAGCAGTAGACTGTGAGGTTTGGGGAGGGTCTGTGAGACCCCACTGACAGCTCAAACAAAGGTACTTGGCACTTAGCTTTTTACTTCACAGTCTGTGATTTCTGAGAGAGGCACTGCCACCACCCCTCATTATAGGCTAACTCCAACTAAACTTCTTTTTATATATTTAGACATATATTTCAGGAAGCTTTCACCACAGTAGGCTTCCATATGACACATTCAAGGGTCTTTATTGTTAGCTATCCTTCCCCCTACTCCTTCTTCTACTCTCCCCTCCCATCTAGCAGCCCACTTAACTCTTCCAATGCCATCCTTCTCTCTTCATACCACCTGGGTTTGATCTCCTTTTCATTAATGTTCGCCAGTAGCCTCAAACTGTTTTCTGTGTTCTACGGATATGCCAGTTTAGACACATCTATCCAAATAACCAAAGCTAGCATCCACACATGAGAAGGGATGCTTAGCAATTCTCACTCTGGGTCGGGGTTATCTCACTTGGAGTGATTATTTCCAGTTTAATCCATTTACCTGCAAATTTCAGGATATTGTTCTTCTTTTTAGCTGAATGATGGTCTATTGTGTATATGTACCACGTTTTTACAAGAGTATTATTCATTATCCATTTACCAATTGAAAAATGTTTAGTCTGTTTGCATTTTTTGCCCACTGTGAATAAAGCAGAAGTGAGCTCTATCTAGAATCAGCAAGTATCTCCACAGAAGGATATTCTTTTAGATATATGCTAAAGAGTGATAATGCCAGAGCATGTGGTAGATAAATGTCTAGCTTTTTGAGGAAACCCACTTGAATTTCATAGTTGCTGTACCAGTTTGCAACATCAACACCCATAAAAGAGTGTTTCCCTTTCCCCAAATCCATGTCAGCATATTGTCTTTTTTGTTTGCTTGTTTATTTAATATTAGCTTCTCTGATATAAAATAAAATCTTAAAGTAGCTCTAGTTTGCATTTCCCCAATAGCTAAGAATGTTGAAAAGTTAAAAAATATTTCTCAGCCATTTGTTTTTCTCTTAAGAACTTAAAGTTCCTTGGCTCATGTTTTTCTTCCCAATATCTGGGCATTTCCAACAACAATCATTTTATCTTATTGACAGCAGAATTTCTACTTCAAATTATTTAGGCATCTTACAGCAAGAACAATTGCATAAGATACTTTGTTAGATAATACCATAAAATTCTGAGACACGTCACAATCTAAGTCCATAACTTACTTCTAATAGATGTGTGCTAAACTATATATAGAGATAACTCAAAAGTCAAATTCTATGTATCAATGATAACTGAGATTAATGCTTCAAGTGAAGATTTCGAGAATCATATTAAACAGGAGTAGGGAGAGTGGCCACCCTGTTTTTGTTCCTGATTTTAATGGAACTGCTGTGAGTTTTTCTTCATTTAACAAGATGTTAGATGTTAGCTTGCTGTATACTGTGTTTATTGTGTTGAGATGAGTCTCCCCTCCCCCCGTATCTCTAGTCTTCCCAGGACTTTTCCCATGCTGCAATGTTGGATTTTGTTAAAAGGCTTTTCATTTGAGATTATTATGTAATTTATGTCAATGAATCTATCCATGTGGTAAATTCAATTCATTGATATAAGGCAGACTATTCCTGTGTTTCTGGTATGAAGCCAACTTGTTCAAGATAGATGATCTTTATGGTATTTTCTTGATTTTAGCTTGCAAATATTTTATTGAGAATTTTTCTGCCCATGGTTGAGCAACGATATTGACTTATAATTACCTTTTTATTGGGTCTTTGTCTGTTTTAGGTACCAGGGTAATACTGACTCCTTAAAGAATTTGGAAGACTTCTTTTCTTTTTCTATTTTATGAAATAATTTGAAATTAGTGTCAATTCTTCTTTGAGGAGAAAATAGAATTGTGGATTTACTCCATCTGGGCTGTTTTATCTGGGAAAATTTTTTTCAAGTTGTCACCACATAGTATTAGGGAAATGAAATATATCAATAACTGCATATAATGCAGTTTGTAAAAGTCAATATCATTCTATACTGCTCTGGCTTTTAAGAAGGCTGTTTCACATGACATACATATAGATTATCTGGGATATTTTTAAATATTACTTATGTCTCACTTTTTGATATATGTCTATTTGAATTATCTACCTCATCTTAATTTAACATTCAAAGATCATAGCATTTAAAGGTTCGATCATTTCTTTTAGGTTTTCTAGTCTAGTGAAATATAAATTTTAAAGTATGTTCTTATGATTGATTCTCTGAATTAGTGTCTATTGTAATGTCTTCCTCCTTATCTCTAATTTGGGACCTACCTCTCCTCTCCTTTCCTCTCCTCCCCTCCTCCCCTCCCCTCCCCTCCCCTCCATTCCCCTCCCCTTCCCCTTCCCTTCTGCCACCTTTTATCCCCTCTTTTGTCTCTGAACCTTCCCCCCCTCTATAACTCATCATTGAACAGGAGTCAGACTGTCAAGCTCTGTGAGAGGCAAGCAGGGCAGGGAAGAGCAGGATCTTGAGAAAGAGAATTTGCTTTGAAAAGAGAGTTTAAAACAGAAAAGAGATAATGCTAAAAAAAAATGCTCCAAAATTGACTGAGCTGGCATTAGCCTAGCTGTGAATTCATTCAAGAAACCATTGACTTGGGCACTTTAAATGTGTGAATCCAGTCAATTATACAGCAGTAAAACTCTTGTGTTAATCAAAGTGAACTCGGGGGAAACACAAAACAAGCAACATTTTTTTCAAAATGTGCTATATAGTCCCTAGGCTGACCTCACAGGTGGCAAACCTGTTTTGCTAAAAGCTCAGTTCCCAAACCACTTCTGTTCTGAACTTCTACAGCAGATGGCCTCTCACTGACACTAAGGGGTAAAGAATCCACAAAAGGAAGCTGCAACCAGGAAGAGGAGAAAAAGGACACAGGAAGAGCCCATTGCAAGGGCCTCTGCACAGCTTCTCGGAATGGAGAGGCACCTGTTCATTTCATGCAATCCCTTGGGCATATCTTATTTATCGATTGACATGTAAAAATCATATATAACTAACATGTTAATATAATGCTATGAAAAAAGTGGAATAGCTAAACTGGGCTAATTAGCGGATACCTATATTTTACCTTAAGAATAATTAAAGCAAATATCTGCTCCAATCCAATTGTGCAGAGGGCCTGAGACAGTACTAGGGCAGCAGAGAACTGGCCTGACCAGGGACACAAGCCCCTTCCAGTCTGCACCAGTACCAGATCACCTAGGGAGTGGATTCTGCGGACAGTCCCATGGTCCCTAGTGGACTGCCCAAGCGATCTTAGGATCACTGGTGAGTGGAACACAACTTCTGCTCCAATTCAATCCCACATGGGACCTGAGACAGCACTAGGGAACCAGCCTGACCAGGGGCACAAATCCCTTCCAGTCTGCACCAGCAGCAGGTCACCTAGGGCACAGATTCAGCGGACATCCCCACAGTCCCTAGCTGCCCAAGCGATCTTAGGATCACTGGTGAGTGGAANCCCCTCCCCTCCCCTCCCCTCCACCCCCTGTCATTAATTTGGGTAAAGGTCTGTCAATCTTGTCAAGGAACTATGTCTTCACTTCACTGTGATTTTTTTCTTAATTCTATTTTATTAATCGCTGACTTTCATTGTGTCTTACTTTCTAATTTTTGGGGGTGTTATTTGTTCTTGGGTTTTACAAGGGTGAATCATTAATTAATTAGTTGATATATCTGGAAAAATTTTTGCTCTAACATTTACTCTTAGGACTATCTTCACTTATCCCCATGGATTTTGATATTTTGTGTATTCATTTTAATTCAATTCTACAAAATTTCAAATTTCCATTTTGATTTCTTTCCTGACCCAATGATCCTTCATAATGTGTTGTTTAGTTTCCATGAGTTTATGTACTTTCTGTAGTTCCTATTGTTGATAATCAAATTTGTTCCATTGTGGTCAGATCAGATGAAGGATGTTATATTAGTTTCCTATTTTTGTTAAGATTTGTTTTGTGTTGTAATATGTAATTGACTTCCAAAAATATTCCATGGGCTGCTGAAGAGAAATTAGAGTATTTAGAGTTTGGGTGAGATGTTCTGTAACAGTTTGTTAGGTCCATTTAATTTATGATGTAATTTAACTCCAGAGAATCTCTGTTTTTTGTTTGTTTGTTTGTTTGGTTGGTTGGTTTTTTTTATAGGTTTCCTGTGTATTGGTGAAACTGGGGTATTGAAGTCACCCACTATCCGTGTCTTGCAGATAATCTATGCTTTTAAATTTGTTAGCTTTGCTTGTATGGGATTAGGTTTACCTGTGTTTGGTGAATATATGTTTAGGATTGTAAAACCCTTTTCATTGATTCATTCCTTCAGTGAGTATGAAGTGAGCCTTCTTTGAAGTCTATTCTCCCATATAAGAATAGCCATGCCGGCTATTTCTTGGTTTCATTTGCTTGGAATACCCCTGTCCAATACTTTACCCTTAAAAGTGGTGCCTATGATGTAATTCGAGGTAAATTTCTCGGTGGCATCAAAAAGATCGATCCTGTTCTCTGATTCAGTCTGCTGGTCTGTGTCTCTTTTTTGAGGAAATTGAGACTGTTAATATTAAGAATTACTTTGAGTGATGTCTCTTAATTTTTGTCACCTTATTGTTTTGTGATGTGTTCTTAGACCTCTTCTCATGAACTCTTCTGGCTTTACTAATTTATGCTTGTGATCTGTTTATCTTTGTCTTCAGACACAAGTAGTCATAAGTTTCGTTACCTATTGTTATCATGAAAGGTTTTCATTTTAACCTTCAATTTTAACAGTTAGCTTTGCAGAGAAAAATAATTGAGTTATTAACGGTGGTCTTCCAGAACTTGGAATACATCCTTTCAGGCCCTTTCAGCTTTGTATTTTTTGTCTAATAATCAGCTATTACTCTTGTGGGTCTCCTTTATAAAGTACCTTGACTTTTCTCTCTCAAAACATTTAAAGCACTTTCTTATTTGTTTTTAATGTTTTAACTATTATAAAGATTTTCTTTTCTGACCCTTTCTATTTCAGAGTTCTGTAGATGTCTTGCACCTGCATGGGCACTGTTTTCCTCTAAGTTTGGGGAATTTTCTCCCACAATTTTATTGAAAATATTCTTTATCCCTTCATTGTGACCTTCGTCTCCTTTTATCTGCATCTGAAATTTAGGTCTTCTTTTGGTGTCCCAGGGCTCTGCTACTCACATTGATATTTCTTTTAGAAATACCTTTAATGAATAATCCAATTCTTCTACCTTGTCTTCCACCTCTGATTCACTAATTACTACATGATCCATTTTGTTGGTGAGGCTTTCCACTGTAGAGACAGCATAGCTCAGAGACAGAGCTCATGCCTAACCTGGAGAGGCCCCATGGCTAGTGATGAGAAAATAAATTGCAATGTTATACAGGAGCTCAACTTCAGTCCTCATATCTGAACATTTTTTGGTGGAAATATTTAATCTCAATTGGGCGCTTCTACCTCACTTTTGATCATTTAGTTCCTTGATAAAAGACAGTCAACTTTTATTATTATAATAAGCCTTAATCAGCACTAGAGCTGGGCAGATATCTTCCCTTGAAGATACTAGAACCTATTTCCCCATCAATAACCCCAAATTATAATTGGCCTCTCTTAACTTCAACTGCCCAGCCCTGCTATCATGACTCCACTAACCCATGGCGTCTTCCTTCCTTCTCTTCACTTTGTTGTTCTTCTCAGACCCCAAGCCTAGGGAACCTCAAGTCCAGTCTATCACAACTCTGCCCAGCTATAGATGGTAGATATTTTTACCAATCAGGGATAACTTGGGGAGAAAGGAAGGTCACACAGTATTATTTGGGTCTATGTGCAGATTCTCTCATCCTTGACAGGAAGTTGGGGGCCAATATTTCGCATTACAATACAGCAAAGGGCCAAACCTCAACAGAACACACAAATAAATATGCTCATTCCGCAAAAAAAAAAAAAAGGTGTTTTTCATTTCTATCATCTTTTCACTTTGTCAATTTGCTTTCTGTTGCATTTACTTTTGTTCTATCTCTTTCTCTCTTCCTTGCACCCTCTTTTCTTCTTTCTCGGTCCTTTTCAAATATATTCTTCATTGAATTGTTAGAACATAGTTGAATCATTCTCTTTGTTTAGTATTTCTTCTAAGTACTTTTCATTAGATACTATCATTTTGGAAGTAACAATTTGTGAAGACAATATGATGTCTTTATTTCTTATGATGTTTCTTTTCTATACTGGGACTTGTAATTATAGAACTAGTTCATTGGTTGAGTTTTCCTTTTAGATTTTTAATTAGGAAATGGTAAGTCCTCTTTTTCCTTTCAGTGGTGGGTTTTGCAGGTTTAAGTGGGAGAATAAGTCCTGGTAGGGATGAGGGGTTGTTTCTGTCTGTGGAACTGGTGTTTAGGGTTGGAGTTTCTCTGTGGTGTCTTCCGTCGGATCTCAGGTATTGCCTGTCAGCTAGGGCTTCTTACCTATGTCTGCAGTTTACAGTGTGAGTAATGGAACTTGAGAAAGATTGTGGTCCTTCATGAGAGTCAGGTCTGATACCCACCCTGAGTCTTCCTCTGAAGCATCACAGGATGACTTCTTTGGGGAGAGACTTTTTATTGCTGCTTCAATTGGCTGCTTGCAGGAGATCTGTTTAAAACATTTGCAACCTTTTGGATTAATTTTGGTAGGCTATAAATGGGAGTTTCCACATTTTTTTTTTAGATTGCCCATAATTAGTGTTCGCTAATGATCCTATGGTTTTCATTGCTGTCCTATATAATGTAATAACATCTTTAATTTTAACCATTTGGGTTTCCTCTCTTTTGGTTACTTTGTTTTAATTTGCAGCGTTTTGCTTTATTAGGTCTTTGAGGTTTTATTTTCATCTCCATTCACTTATCTTCTGGCTGGTTTTCCTTATTTCTTACTGCCTACTACCTTAAGTTCGGCTTAATTTTTTAATACTACCTTGGTGTGTGCATTATAAATAATTTACTTGTGATCTTTCTGGTTTTTATTTATTTTTTAAAATAGGTTTTCACTGTATATGTTTAAACTAAAGTCAACCTTCCTGGCTCAGCCTTTCTGCTGGTAGAGTTATAAGTACAGAACCCCATGTTCTCTTTTACACCTGATTTTTATTGTAGGCATTCATAGCTGTAAAGTTATTTCTTAAGATTCCCTCCAATTTGCCATTAAAAAGTTCTAATAAGTTGAACTTTCAGTTAAATTTGATTCTAGGAAGGTTCTTATTTCCTTCTTCACTTTTTTTTATGATTCACATGTCACTAAACAGTGTATTATTAAATGTGTAAGTAGTCATACAGTTTCTGAGAACACACATAAACAGGCAGGCAAACGCACAAACATAAAAAAATATACAAACGCAAAAAGACACACAGACACACAAACATACAAATATACTCAAACACAAAACCACACAGAAACATAAATTTGTGATTCTTGTTTTGTTCACAAATCTGCTGAATGATTAGTTTCTCCCAGTTATGTGAAGATTTGAGCTTAGTTAATGCATCCATTCAGTGTAGTCCATCAGTGCTTTGGGCATTTGAAAAGATGCACAATTGCACTGTTCCTATGGGTTTGTCTGCCTAGACTCACCCCATCTCCAAGGCTATGGATCATCTCAGCTTAATGTGTTGCTCTTGTCTGGCTGGCATCACTGCCTATTAAGGATCTTCTTAAACATAGGACTGTGACCTCCTCAAGGTTCTAGGGAATGTCTAGTGGGAAAGAAGGTGGTCAGTGCTGGGTCCCAAGCTCATGAGGGTTTCAGCTTCAGTCTTTCAGTCCCAGCTTCAGAAGAAATTTCCCTGGCAGACAGTTACGTCTGAATAGAAGGAACCATTTGAGCTGGTCTCTTACTATTTCATAGGACCTTATATGGTTTTGTTTTGCACCAGGTGTTTCAAAAATACAAACTCATGGAGGAATTTGTGGCAGCATTGTCTCTATCCATAGAAAAGGTAAACAGATCATGGTGAACTATAGGCATACAATTATCTAGGAAAGCCAACAGCCCACCTGTCTGTTCTATATAAATCCCAAGAAACTTGAGTAGTGCACTCTAATCAGACAACAGGGCTGAAAATCGCAGCCACTAGATGGTGCTGTGAGTACATACATGGAGGGGAAAGTAGGCCAGCCTGAGGATCTGGCTGCTGAGCTAGCAGCACTATAGCAGGCTTCACTGAAGGGCTTTCATGGGAAATAAGATGCTGGGGTTCTGGAGAGTACCTGAGGGAACCAGCCTTGGTCATCACTGGTTCACTGGTGTGAGGCTGGACTGTGCCTGCTTCCCAGGCAGTGGCAACACCAGAGTTCTGGGTCAAGGTCAAAGGTTGCTAAAAAGTCCTAACCTCCCATCCCGTAGGGAAAAAAAAAAGAAGAATCCGGCCTCATGAATTTAACAAATTAAGGATGTGGCTAGGCATTTTATTTGTTAGAAATTAATGAGTATATGTCATGCATAGCTCTATCTGCATTCCATCCATGCCTCCCGAGCCTGAGATGACCTATAAATGTCAGCCAAATGATCGATGGGAGAAGGAGTGGCTGTGAGATTTTGAAATTTACCTGAAAATGTCTAAGCATGCCCCTGATGCTGGTGAAGAGATATGTTACAGAGTTGGACATGCATCCTGTTTCTTAAAAAGTTTCAAATCTCAAGTTTTTGTTTTTTTTTTTTTTTTAAATGGTTTTCCTAGATCCACTACAGGCCAGTCTTCTATAGCATTTTAAAAGTAGACATGGGATTAGATGGCTTGGTGGTTAACAGAGTGCCTTACACTGGCTGAGAACCGGAGTTGGTTCATAATATCTACATTAGACAGCTGACAATCTCATGTAGCTCCAGCCTTGGAGAATCTGCGGCCCTCTTTTAGCCTATGAGAGTACTTACAGGCAAGAACACATACCCATCACTCACCCCAGTGCCTCCCAACACACACATTTTTAAAAGAGTAAAGTCAAATTATGAATCTTGAGAACTTAAGAAAAAATGAATTCAGTAGTTATGCTCTCCAGTGTATTTACCACATGTGGTGGTTTGAATATGCTTGGCCCTGGGAGTGCCACTATTAGGAAGAATGGCCTTGTTAGAGTAGGCATAGGCTTATTGGATAAAATGTGTCACTGTGAGGATGGGCTTTGAGGTTCTATGCTCAAGCCCCACCCAGTGTGGAAGAGAGAGTATCTCTCCTGGTTGCCTTCAGATCAAGATGTATAACTCTTGGCTCTTCCAGCATCATGTCTGCCTGCCTGCTTCCATGCTCCCACCATGATGTTAATTGACTGAACCTCTGAAAGTGTTAGCCAGCCCCAATTAAATGCTGTCCTTATAAAAGTTGCTTTGGTCACGGTGTCTCTTCACAGCAACAAGACCCTAAGTAAGACACCACATTTCAAGAGCCAGTTGCTAAATGTGAACAGAACGAGGCACTTCAGGCTAATTCATGTCACTCTACCAAGATCTATTGGAAATTCAGGCATGTTTGAGAATCAAGTCCTGATCATGGCCATACACACCTGTCACAGGAAGTAGTCTCAGTGGCTTTGTGCTAGTCATATGAGCATACAAAAAGCCATACATCTGAGGATCAAAGGGAGTTTTAGAGTTTTTAGATCAAGGTGGCGTCTTAGAGTATTTTGAGGAACATTAAAGCTTTGGTACTGCATTCTGTTAACATGAAGGGGTTTATCTAAAGCATTTCAAGCATGAGTATCCGAATGAACTGTGAGTACATTCATGACATCTAGTAGGAAAATAATACCTGACTAATTTTGATTACTGAAATTTGATTTCTTTCCCCCATAAGCTAAGTTCTTCCACAGTATCCCACACAGTGTTAGGAAGGCCAGTCAGTAATCATGGGTTGTTTCCCTCAGACAGTACTCAAAAACATTAAGAAGAACATAGGGGAAGAGGAGATGCCCTTCCAGTTGGCAGAGGCCAGCAACAGCCTTCTGTAGTAAGCTGTCTGTTTCTAGGCCCAAGAGAAGACATGGCCTTCAATATTTAATAGAAGGCTAATCATGGTTATCCAGAACTCTGCACCTTTGAGATATGTACATGCCAGTCTGGTGAGGGAGAGCATCAACACTCACTGGGATTGAAGCAAAGAACTTGCTGTTTTGTGGAGATAATGCCCTGTGGGATCACCATCCAAAAGGCAGTCATTGGGGGCGATGTATCCAGACAAGAGAAGAGGACAGGCTCCAGGGATGTGGGAGAAAAGGACCATGTCTTCTCTTTGAGGAGCTAACAAATTTGGTAAAGAGGTGAAGAGGTCAGTGTATCAGAAAGTGTTAAAAATAATGCTGGCTTCAAAATGTTGTCATTCCCCAAGGCAGTGCCTGGAAAGGGGGAAAGGGATAAGCAAGGACATTTGAAAGCTACCAGGCTTTCACAGTGAATGACAGAAGTTCTGTTCTAAATTTTACGTAGGTTGTCTTTGAGACAGCTAAATGAAACTGTCTGGCACAGGGAAAAGTACATCCCAAGTAACATTTGTGTTTGACTTCACAGAGAGTGCACTGTAAGACATTTCCCTAGGTACTGATCTACAGAGACTGAGCCCCAGTAGTGGGGGAGGGCGGCCATAGGTCCTCTGGGTAGCTACGTGTGATAAGTGACAAGTGCTAGCCATTCCAAGGTTGAGTGAAGACCCATCTTAGGAGTATGCCTGTGTCCACTGTGTGCCATCAGCCCAAAGTACGCAACCTGTTCTACACAGCTCTGAAACCTAACATGCTCAGAAAAGCTGGACAGAAGCCCTTCTGTAAACCTTCCCTGTTCTGTGCTTTGATGGTGCCATTGAGCCTAAGAACACACTGAGGATGGCTAGAATAGGAGCTGGTGAGTATGTAAGTATACAGGTAGATAGGTGAGTATGTATGGGTGTGGGGGTGTGTAGGAGAGTGAGTAGTATGGTATATTAGCACTTGCTATATGGAATATGATATATTTTTGGTAGGAAATATGGCAGTGTGCAGGCAGGCGTACTGTTGGAGGAGCCAAGAGTTCTCCATATTGATCTGAAGGCAGCAGAAGACTATTCTGCCAGCAGCCAGGACCAGTGTCTGATTCTACTGGGCAGAGCTTAGGCATAGGAGACCTCAAAGCCCACCCACACAGTGACACACTTCCTCTAACAAGACCACACCTCCGAATATTGCCATTCCCAGTGGACCAAACACCCAAACACATGAATCTATGGGGACCAAACCTATTCAAATCATCACGTACGGTATGGTTCACAACTCTGTAAGAATATGCAACTCTGTGTGTGTGTGTGTGTGTGTGTGTGTGTGTGTGTGTGTGTGTGCACGCACATATATGCACATGCATACTGTGCACTGGGGGAGTGGGCTTTCATCTCCTGAGACAGATATCCATTTGAGCTGATCTGTCTATTTGTCAATTCATGCTAAAAAATATAGTACTTCCCTGGGACAGTGGTTTAGCTGCCTCTCAACCCTGTTGTTGCTACCTCAGTCCTTTGCATCAAGCCTTTCTTTGCTCCCTGATGCTTGCTCCATCCATTTAGTCACATCACAGTGTCTCGCATTGAGCATGTCTGGGAGCAGCTGCCTACCCAGCTGTCAAATCATAGTGATGGAGGGGGCATGCTGAGGATGCAGTAATTAATGAGGGACAGCATGAGTTCATATAGAGACAGCAAGGCTGAAATGAACAATGGCAGGAGGATACAACTATCGGGGTGTTCTGGACATAGGGACCAGCAAGTCTAGAAGTACATACAACCTAAGGAATGAATATGAAGTCACACGAATTGTTTACCTGAGAGTGTTGCTAAGAAGAGGGACAAGAAGGGATGAGAAATGGGATATAATATATAGATGAAGAGTAACTCAGCCTGTCAACAGAGGACAATAGGTAGTAAAAATCAACCCAGGGAACCCTGTGTGAAGATGATCATAAGACACATACAACGGCTTTTCCTAAGTCAAGCATGTCCTCATGACCCTCAGAATTCTGTGGTGTAGTACAACTGCAAGCAGTCATGAGGACAGAGGGTAGAGCGTGGAAACAGAATGGAGAGTTCCTACTCCAGACAGTCACGTGCAGGTTCTCTGAACCTGTGGCCCCACTTCCACTTTTCAAATGCTCCTCTTATCTGGAGATACATGTACTATACAACAGTGCATGCCATTGGGAAAAATATCAAAACAAAAGCTGCCTAGGAGTGATCCATGGGTAACAACATACACTTCGCTCTGAGTCTATGAATGGTTTTACTTCCTTATTTGTGGTGTTGTGGATGGAACCTAAGGCCATAGGTATGGCAAGAAAGTGTTTTGCCCTGGAGTCTCTCCAGTTCTTAACACTAGTCTCCTTATAGAGAAGCTAGGGAGTGTTTAGAACATTCACATCTCCCAACAACCTGGGACTATGGTATCTTTGTCTCACCACTACACAACTGACATGAGTCTTTGTTCACCATTTTCATTCATAAGATTAAGATGGCATTGAACCATTAGTGAGATGATGCAGGTGCAACTATAGAGACCCCTAGATACCTTCTACATAAAGAAATTCCATTCTTCTCTGGTATGCCCATCAGAACACAATCTTTTCAGAGCCTCACTCCCCCCCCCCCCATGCATCCATTGCCATCTCTCAAGATGCTAACCTAGTCAGGCTCTGTCTCCTGCTTAAATCCAGTTTCCCTTCTGTTTACTTGACTCAAATCCTTGGCTCTCATCATCATGAGTTGCTTAAACCCATGTCTTCCTGTACTTTCTCACCATTGGCACAGTTTCTTCCCTTCTCTGTACCTTTCTCATTGTTTCTAGTCTCTGTCAGTATGCTCCATGCTTCCCTACAAGGTCCGTGAATCATTTTGGGGGCCATTTTGTAGCAAACTGAAATGTGTATTGGCCTTTGCCAAAGTTACCAGGTCTGGCTGCTGCATCACCCTTTCCTCCAACCAAGCTCAGTCAGGATTTCTTCAGCCATCACTAATTTTCAGATGTCCAACTTCTGCTGCCACCAGCATGCATAGGAACCAACCTAAGCTCTAGTTGAAGTCAAGTGAATTATGTTGCCTGTAGACTCCTCAAAACAGTCCAGAGTCCCTCTCATGCCCTAGCTTCTGACTGAGGTTTACATTAACCATCCAGTTTTGTTTGTCTCCTGCCCTTTGCACTCTTTTATGCTGTGGCGCACATGACTCTCTTTTCCTGCTGTCATCTACCAGAGGCTATTCTTAATCTTGGCATGCATCCATGGTCACCTGATGCCAATGTGGGCTCATGTCTTCAGATTTAGATGGTTCTACCTGTGCTTGGCTGACACTTGCTTCTCAGTTTCTCTCAGATTCTTTCTGAACATAGATGCCAAGGCAGCTGGCAATGACCACTGGATTCCTTACAAAACCCTGGACATGTTTAGGGCTTACTTCTAGCCAACTTGCTTGCATACTTTTATCCAACTCTTATTGCTGTCCAGGATCTGAACCTATTCTACATGAATTGAAACCTCAGTCTGCTACTAATTAACTTCTGCATTTACCTTCATTTCTTCTCTGTGGCTGTGATAGAACACTGACAAAAACAACTTGAGGGTGAAAGAATTTATGTAGTAGAAGTTTTTGGTTGCAGTGCCCTATGGAATGGAAGTCAGAGCATCAGGAATAGAACTGGAGATTACATTGTGTCTTAAAAAAGAATATACAATTAATGCATGTACATGTGGTGAAGCTCAGCACATATATTCTTTGCTATTATATATAGTGCAGGATCCTCTGCCTAGGGAATGGTGTCACTCACAGTGGGTGGGTCTTGCCACTTCAGTTAATGTTTTCAAGATATTTCCCAGCATGCTCAGCAGCTCATCTTCAAGGTCATTTTACATTTTACCATCCTGACAATTAACACCAGCCATTACACAAACTCTTAAGAAAATTAAAAGAATTTTTGTTTTCTTAAGTGATAAATACAAGTGAAAGGAGTGTGCATAGCTTGTCATTGCTGGCCCCACTGGGTACAGGGTCATACACTCTCCTGCCCCAAATTCCTATACTTGTACCCCAAGGCCACCCTTGCCCATTGTTTTCATTCTGTCCTTTAAAGTGTTGTTTATATATGTGTGTCAGTGTCATTCTCAAAGAATCAAAGAATCCATTGCTATCTCTGTGAAGAAAGCCAAAAAAAAAATCTCTGTAAATAATCTCATAAGAGTCCTATAAATAGAACACCATTTCTCATGTTAATTAAGCTTTCACCCTTTTAAAACATTACTATTCAATAATTGCAATTGAACTTGTTTAAGTCTTATTTATTCATTGCTTCTTTCTAGGAACCATTGTTTGTCATCTCAGAAAGCATGTAGTGCCATGGGTGAAGTGAAAATGTGTGGGCCAAATTTTGTTAATCCAAAATCCTTATATTAAAGTCTCAAACCCCCTGGTACCTCAGAATGTGACTATTTTTGGAAACAGGGTATTTGAAGAGATAATGGAAGTTAAAATGGGGTCTTGACCGGTGAGCTTTTATCCAATCTGGTTGGTGTCCTTGTTTGAAAAGAAAAGGACATAGCCATACACAAAGGAAAGACCCTATGAGGACACAGGCGAAGGCTGCTGTCTACAAGTCAAGGAGAGAGACCTCACGAGAAGCCAAATCTATGATCCATTCAACCCAGACTCTCAGCCACCAGAGTTCTGAGAATGCATCCTGTTGTTATGGCAACATGAGCTGACTAATGTAAATACCAACACTGGGAAAAGCTACTCTGCTATGCCCTTGAGGACCAGGGCAGTAGTGGGGTAAGCTACCTCCCCTTGCACCATAGATCCTTCCATTTCTTTACCTGCTGGATAGAAGGACAAGTTACTAATGGCTACAGTTGTAAAATCTAAGAGTCCTTTTCAGGAAGGAGTTGAATGACTTTTTCAGTAGTGTGATAGAATCCCAGGCTTTCCAGTTCCATATTTCTTTTACTGATAAGGTGCTAAGTCAAATGCCTCCTGTCAAGGTCCCTGTCACAATCACAGTCCCTTCACAACACATATGTTGTTTAATGAAACCATAGCTAGATGGACCCAACATCTTGCTCGTGGACCCAACCTCTCTGACTCCTCAGGCTTCCTGTCTACCCTGACTGAGCATCTGTTTTCTCAAGACCTTCAACTTCAGGACCAAGACATTTGTGTCATCATTGTACCAGTGGGTATATCTGGTTATTTTTGCTCACAGGGTTTATAGCTGCATAAGAGATTCTTTTTTTCCTGCATTAGAATCATAGCATCCTCCAGCACTGGACAACTAGCCAAAGGAATGAAGCTTCCATATCAGTTCCAACTTAAGTTTTCAATGTACTATTGCTGAAAATGCCACACAGTCAAGTCATAAACTATGGAGATTTTTTTCTGAGACAGTCAAGCAGTTAGAATCTATGGATATAGGCTTTCCAATGGATATATTTTACTTAGATATGTGCACTTGAGTTTCTTTCCATATATATTTTGTGGCATGAAAGCTCATGTCTTAACAGCACTGAATAATATTCTACTCTTGTGTCTGAGTTCAGTTTAACCATTCACATATGGAAGGATATCTTTGTTGCTTCCAATGAGCAATTAGTTCTTGGTGATTAGGCACATATCTGTAAATGTTCATGGGGATATTTATATAGATATGGATTTTTGGCTTTTTCACATAAAGACTGAGCAGCTCAACTCTGGATTATATGGTAAGTTTGTTTCGCTCTGTAAATATTGCCAAGCTGTCCTCAAAGCTGCTGGAGCATTTTGTATTCACAGAATTGATGAATGAGAGCCCCTGCTCTCCCAGATTCTGTGCAGCATTTGGCATCATGAGTACTGTGGATTTTGGTCATCTTAGTAACTGCATGTTATCCCATTGTTTTACTTTACTTTTCCATGATGACATGTCATTGGAATCATCTTATGCTAGTTTGGCATCATCGTATTTTTTTTTTCTTTTTTGGTGAGATGTGTTGAAAATTTAAATTGATTTTATTTAGTACTGAGGTGCAAAATCTTTACTCATCTTGGATGACAGTCTTCTTGCATTCTTCATTCACTTGTGTGTAGTTCTTGGCATGCATGATGTCCACTAAGTTCCAAAACTCACAGATCTTTCACTAGCTTTTACTTTTAAAGCTTTCTGCACATCTGTTGACTTCTCACTCACCCTTAGTTTTGTGCCTAGGTCAGACATTTGCAAATAAATAAGCGTTGCCTATGAAACTGCCTCAGTTTAGGGTATTTCTGGGGCAGATAAAACATAGACAGCTCATGAACCAGTCATTCAGGAAGGCCTGGACAAGCAAAGCATAGCCCCAGTTTTCTTTGAGAAAATGTGACACTCCTGTCTTACCAGCCATCTGCCACACGAATATGGCTGCTACTATAGCAGAGCTAAAGAACAGGGTGGGGTCAGCAAGTATTTAAAGGCCTTGCTTACTAAGGTTGAAATATTTTTTTCATTCACTAAGCCTCTCACCATGGGCTGTAGAGTTCTTAATAGATTCTGGATTTTGGGAAAACAAGTCTCACTGATAATTTTTACTACATCGTTGTCCTCATGGACTGTTGGAATTCTGAATGTATAGGCTTTGTTGGTGCCATCTTCTTTCCTAGAGTTTCTGTCTTTCAATTTTTATTTTATGTGTATGCGTTCATGGCCGAGTGTATGTAAATCCATGGTGTACATGTATACAGGAGATCAGAAGAGGGCATCAGATCCCTTGAAACTGGACTAATAGATGGTTGAGTCTCCATGTGGCTTGGGAACGAAATCCAGGTCTTCTGTGAAAGAAGTAAGTGCTCTTTACTACTGAGCCATGCCTCCAGTTCCTTCCCTAGAGTTTTAAAAACATACACTATGTGTCACAATAGTATTTCTCATTTTATATTCAGACATTTTAAAGACTACTGTACAGTGGACTTTATAATCTCCATAGGGATTTGAGCTCCAGATTGGTGAGTAGCAAAAGCTCTTTCCACTGTGTTGTACTTTTAGTTGCCTGTGCTATACACTTAAATAAATGCAGTTTCCAGAGTTGAACTTTTAGTTTGCCTTACAGAAAGAAGCTCATTTGCATATTTTTGCCTTTCTATTTTGCAACAATTATTTACTGTTCAGGGTTCTCTTTATCCCCCCCCACACACACACACACAATTGATCTATTATAGTGTATTTATTTGGGGGGTATATAATGCACATAAAATTAAATGTTTCTGCTCCTTCATTCTTAAAATGGGTTCTAGAGATTATTTTTAACAAAAGAAAGTCATTAATTGAAATAGACTCACAATGGTCTTGTCCCTTTTGGTTAAGCAACACATCAGCTTTTTTAGACGATTACATTTATGCTGATTTTCCTAACATAAACAAGAATTGCTGACATCTTCTCCTCAACAGCTGAAGAGGAACAAAAATACAAATAAATGGTGCACAGCTCCATGGGCATTTTTAGCTCAGTGTAATTCTGGTGGTTGGACTCGTGTACATTCCGGCTATACCCAAGCATATAAAATGAGTCAGTTATCCTTAGAACAACCCATGAACTCTGCAACTGAAGCTTGAAGTAAGGTGTAAGATTTGTGTGTGTTCATTTCTAAAACGAATGCGAGCTATGCTAGATCCGATAGTAAATGTTTGAGAGGAAAGGAGAGATTTTGAGACAGGATCTTGCTATTTAGTCCAAGGTAGCAACGCCTTCCTAATCTTCCGGACTCAACTTCTGGAGTGTTGAGATTACACACTTGTACTGGGTATAGTGCTTTTAAAGGGTGGAATTCTACACCTGTACAAGTGAAAGCAGGCATTACTTAATATAATGTTATTGGGAGAATTTAAAATATCAGATGACAATTAAATATGTTTTGCTTTTCCCTGAATTCAGTAAGGTTCTAGTGTGTGTAAAGTAGGTTTCTGGGACTATCACTTTTCCAGCTCTGAACCCCTACCCTAGCAACCCTACTGGTCTTCTACATTATGTCAGGCCCTTCTGTGGGTGTGAATCAGACAGAGTTAGTTCTGAATCTGGGTAATAAGGATATGACAATGACCGGTCTCCGGTATGAAATCTTTCTGCAGTTCTGTTCCAGTCAGAACACAGCTACCATGGATCTACAATAGTCACCATATGGGAACAGTTCATATGGCACAAGCTGTGACATATGGGGAGTTGATCCAGCTGGCAATGACGTTCAGGCTCCAGCACACACTCCTGACTCACCAGTCTTCATATGCACTATAGTTCAATTTTGTATTTCTGTTGAGGATATAAAGACACTTGCTTTCAGCACACTATTATAAACTATAATTATATAACGAGGAATATTTGCATAGCCAATATCCACAGAACACGTTTTGGTGATTGATTGTTCCTCTCCTTGAGTGAATTTTGGTACCAGGACACAGCAGGACAGACAGAGAAACACTCACAGGCATTGCCATTTGACAAGCCAGAGAAAAGAAAGCACCAGCCCTGCCTAACGCTGGCCTTGGAAAAATCATCTGGAATTTGAAGCCATGCGCTTTGTTCCAAACTTTTGGTCTTGGAGCATTACTATTCTATTCTGATCGTGCTGGGGCTCTTGACAAAGGGTGTCCAAGCACAACTTTGGTCTTTAGCTTGTACACTCCTGGTAAGGTATATACTATTTATAGCAGAGACAAGCTGTAAAGTGTCATGTCATCAAATGTAGCTTCACTGTTAGTAATTTTCCCTCCATCTTGATTCTCCTCATGATTTAATATGGAAAGTAGGAATTAAAGAGGCAACTTTTTCCACATGAGTACCCAATTTCATCATGGTATTCACATTCTGGGATTGCTCTAATTAGACACCACAAACTTAGATACTTAACACAAGACAAGGGCATTCTCTTAAACTTTTAGAAGCCCTGAATCAAGAATTGGTTCTCACAAGTACAAAGTGAAGATGTTGGCAGAACCACACTCCCTCTAGAGGCTGAGGTAAGCATTACCATCCCATCATTTTTCAGAGCTGTGTCTTGCTTTTCTTTATCAGGACTGCAGTCTGCATTTTTTTTTTTTTTTTTAATATTGATGGGGTTTATTTATACAAAATTTCAGTGACATTTAGTTAAGGGTTTTTAAGTCTCTAAGAACCTGTAAAACCAGTGAGAGATAATGAATACCTAGTCTTAATAGATACATATGCCAATACTCTGTGTTGTAAACTTCTTATTAAATTTATGATTTAAATTTATGTTTGAACTTTTAGTGAACTTTTTTATTAGATATTTTCTATATTTACATTTCCAATGTTATCCCCTTTCCATGTTTCCCCTCTGAAATCCCCCTACCCTTTTTCCCTTTCCCCCTGCTCACCAACCCACCCACTCCCTCTTCCTGGTGCTGGCATTCACCTACACTGGGACATAGAGCCTTCAAAGGACCAAGGGCCTCTCCTCCCATTGATGACTGACTAGGCCATCCTCTGCTATATATGCAGCTGGAGCCATAAGTCCCACCATGTGTATTCTTTGGTTGGTGGTACTCCTGGGTATATACCCAGAAGATGCTCCAACATGTAATAAGGATACATGCTCCACTATGTTCATAGCAGCCTTATTTATAATAGCCAGACGCTGGAAAGAACCCAGCTGTCCCTCAACAGAGGAATGGATACAGAAAATGTGTTACATTTACACAATGGAGTACTACTCAGCTATTAAAAACAATGAATTTATGAAATTCTTAGACAAATGGTTGGATCTGGAGGATATCATCTTGAGTGAAGTAACCCAATCACCAAAGAATACACATGATATGCACTCACTGATAAGTGGATATTAGCCTAGAAGGCTCGGAATACTCAAGACCAAAGTGTGGATACATCAGTCCTTCTTAGAAGGGAGAACAAAATACCCATGGAAGGAGTTACAGAGACAAAGCATGGAACAGTGACTGAAGGAAGGACCATCCAGAGACTGCCCCACCTGGGGATCCTTTCCATAAATAACCGCCAAAACCAGATACTATTGTGGATGCCAACAACAGCTTTCTGACAGGAGCCTGATATAGCTGTCTCCTAAGAGGCTCTTCCAGTGCCTGACAAATACAGAAATGGACGCTCACAGCCATCCATTGGATAGAGCACAGGGTCCCCAAAGAATGAGCTAGAGGAAGTACCCAAGGAGCTGAAGGGGTTTGCAGCCCCATAGGAGGAAGAACAATATGAACTAACCAGTATCTCCAGAGCTCCATCCTCCATCTTTAAGCTAACAGCAGAACAACTCACATTCCTTCATTTTCACCTCTGCTCCTCTGTCTGGTTTCATCTCCCACCTCTCTCCCAGGAATTCCTGTGGTTACTTGGGGTACACCTTGATGATTTCTCCATCTCAATATACCCTATTCACATCCACAAACCCCTTCTTATGCATGGGAATATTCACATGCTCTGGAGATTAGTGGAAGTATTATTTAGCTCACTAAAAATCATGTACAAATTCTGCTTTCTTGTTACTGTAGATAGCATTCAATATAGTATTCTGCCACCATATAACAGGATCTGTTTGCAGTAGCTCCATATTTGCTTCAGATTCTGCCCTTTCCTAGTAGTTACTTTTCAATTACATGGCCAAGGCAACTTATATGAAAATTAACTGGGTGCTCACAGTTTCAAAAGGTTGTGTCCATGACCGTTATTGCAGTAGGCAAGGCAGGAGTGGTTTTGAATCAGCAGCTGAGAGCTTACATCGAATTCACAGGCACTGAGAAGAGAGAGCTAACTGGAAATGGCATGGGTTTTCTGAAGCCTCAAAGGTCACCCCCAGTGACACACTCCATAAGACTTATAATTTTTCTCAAATAGTTCTACTGCCTTGGTACCAAGTATTTAAATATGAGCCTATGGGGCCTATTATCATTCAACTACCATACCATTGACGAGTCATTAGTTACATATGGTCTTTCCATCCCAAGAAACCTAGGTGTTTCCTGTCAGCCCATTGCTAAAGCCATTTCCATATTTTCAGATTTTGTTAATGGTAGTGTCTCTTTTCTGGATACCAAAATTGGTATTTGTTTCTTACTGGTACAGCAATCAATTATCACAAATGTATTTAAAAAAAAAACATCAAAACCTACTGCCTTATAGTTCTGGAAGTCAGAAGTCACAGAAGTCTTATGGGGTTGTATATCAAGGCGTTGGCCAGGTGCATTGATTCTGGGAGTTCCAGAGGAGACTTGTCTCACCCAGGTCCTGGAAAACACCTGCATGTTTGAGTGCTTGGCCTCATTCTCACATCTGCTTCCAGCTGCTTTGGAACACTTGCATTTCTGGACTCTAGGCTTTACCTCTGAGTCTGCATCTCCTCCAAGATCCCCACTCTTTCATTCCTCCTATAAGAAGCCACTGGTTTGCCAGGAAGTGGTGGCACACGCCTTTAATCCCAGCACTTGGGAGGCAGAGTCAGATTGCTGAGTTCCAGGACAGCCTGGTCTGTGAAGTGAGTTCCAGGACAGCCAGGGCTATACAGAGAAACCCTGTCTCAAAACAAACAAACAAACAAAAGAAGCCACTGGATTAGACTGCTCTACTTGATTAATCTAGGGCAATTGCCCCACTCTGAGTCCCTTACAGTAATTATATCTGTAAATAACCTTTTGCCATATGAAGTGAGTAGTCCTTGTTCTGGAAGAGCTGTGCATTTTGTTGATGTTTACAACGAAGTATGCCTGTTCTTAGCACACTTTCTGCTGTAGCATTGCCATGGAAACAAGAAAGTCTTCCATCTTTAGTCACCTTGTTGTCATTAAAATTCCTACCTCAATCAATCCTTTTTAACCTTTTGCTTCATATCTATGATTTTCAGAGTATACAATCAACTATATTCTTTTTATTTTCAAATAGGAAGACTGGACTAAAGAAGTTAGTTTTTTCTATAAATATCGCACAGTTAATAAACAGTATCCTCTGGGATTTGGTTGTGTAGACACTTTAAAGTATCTTCTAATTTTGAGGGAACCTCTGGCCAAACTGGAAGTCCCCTAGTGAGTTTGGGGTCATAAAAATCTCAGTTGTGACATGAAACCAACTAGAAACAATGATCTCCACTTGCAAAGTGCCATTTTCCTTATCTCAAGTTAAGTTCTTGTGCAGACATCATGTCCTATTTGTTAATGCTTGAATTGTCTGGGCAGAATGTATAAATAAAACAGAAATCGGACCTTTGGAAAACAAATACCATGTGCCAGTTTCTTCCAGTAACTCATGAATTTCTGCCAAAAGCAGAATTCTCATTCCTTTGAACTTTATTTACTATAGATAAAACCATGGAGGATTTGTAGATGTGACTTAAGTGGCTCTTCTGGTCTGTGACAGTCAGCCCTTCTAAGAAAGGGTTTGAGCTGAATTCCAGGTGGAACTTAGTGGACTGAAAGCATATTCTGCGTCTAGAAGTCCAAATCAGAAGAATTTGTCTATCTGTAAAAGCTAAGGCCATTTGTGCAATGTGTAAAGACCACAGAAATGTTAAATTATTACTAAGACATTTGCTCTTGACAGATTCAGCAGTACAGTTGATGTCTGCTAGAGGGCAGAGACTACCACTGGTGAAGTAGCTGTCCCATGGCTTCAGACTGATTACAAGGCTCTTTATATAAATAGGTATGGCTTGTTACTAAGATGATAACTGCATTATACCAGCCACTGCTGTTTATAGTTTTAGTGGAACCATTTTAACAGAGTCTTTAAAACACACCTAGCTAAATTCTATCTACTTGTCTCTGCACACATTTTCCACTACCCCCTGCTGTATGTATGCGACGTTTTCCCTCTCACAGTGACTCCTGTTGAGCATCTCAGCCAGAATACTACTTTATACTGTGCTGGCACAGTGATTTCCTGCAGGTGGGCAGCTCTCAGGCATCTGCAGTGAAGCCCACAAAGGTAGCCAGGGCACTCTGTCCTCCTTTCTGTGCCTGATCTTGGCCAGCCACAGAGAAGAAATATAAACCAGGGATGGACAGAGTGCCCAAGGTAGGCGTCTTGTTTCTAGTCGGTTTATTTTGGCAATTGGAAATAAACTACAGAGATTATAAGTTCTCGACCCATAGGAGCCATGTGAACAAAATGAAACCATTACCAAGGGATGAGGAATGGGACTTCAACATTCACCATCCCAGCAATTAAGCTGAAGACTCAGCTTCCAGGCATCCTGCACACCAATGGTAAGCTGAGACTTTGTTGGACTAAGGACCAGTTAAGAGAGCTGGTCAACATGGAAACAGCCAGAGTTAGGTCCTGCCATTGCCATCATCTCTATCTCTGCCCTGTTGAAAAGGGAAAGGGGGGGGGCATGAAGTTGCTCATGTCATTAAGAGTGATACAGAGCTGAGTCTGCTAGTTGAAGTCCTTTGTGCTGTATGGCAGAATGGAAGCCAAAGGGGCATTCAACTCCCACAATCCTCTCCTTTCCTATGCTCACTGTCATGTTCCTTGACGGGGTTACTGTGTCATGTGGCTTCTGGTTCCATTATTGAACCTCTCTCTTCATTATTGCTTTCTCTTATACATTTCTTAAATTTACTAACAATCATAGATAGTATCTTTATGATGGATGGATACAGTTCTCAAAGGCTGTACTTTTTAAGTTCTTATTTTTCTAATTCTGATGTTAATCTCTGTTTACATTGCCATTTCACAGTCTTGGATAATATCCCTCTTTTATAGTTTGTAGCTGAAGACATTCCTTTCAGTTAGCAATCCTGTAAGAAACTAAGAGTTTAAGGATAGTCAGTTGGTTTTGAGCTAAGGTGACAGATATACACATAATGTACATTAGGGTTTTAAAGTTAGTTTTTCAAAGTCATAACTGTGAGTTTTTTGTGATGTGGGAGATAGTTCTGCTTGAATGTGTAGAAGATATATTTTTATACCAAGGGTCAGAAGGCAGTAGGTACACACATAGAAAAACTCCAAATGAAATGTTCTAGATGATATACTAAGTGAATAAGACATATCAGAATGTTTGCATTTCTGTCTGTCTGTCTATCTATCTATCTATCTATCTATCTATCTATCTATCTATCTATCTATCTATCTATCTCTCCTCTCTCCTACAAGTGTATGCAAAATATCCCTTTAAATTCTATCTCTACATCTGAACCCGAAAATGAGAACTGGTAGCATTTCTGGTCACCCTGTACTCATGGCCCTTGGTGACTCACTCCTTCCCTGGCTACTGTCCTGCAGAACAGTGTCAAAAAGTTTCCTCATATTGATGGGCATGCATTTCCATCCTGTTTATTCAGAGAATTGCTGGATTGGCTATTCAGGCTGTAGTGGTCACTTGTGATTAGTGTTACCATTTTAACAACAGACTAATCTATTTTAACAAAGGGAAGTTGTAAAAGCAAAAGTGAATGTTTTTGTATTTCATTTGCATCCTATGAACCCGAACAACATCTCTGCTTAATATAGCAAGCAATAGAAAATAGTTAGCTATTTATTTTCTTCTCTAAAAGTAGGACTATAGAGGAAGTCAAATGTTTCATATTTTTATTTCATGTTGTGTAATTAATTTAATTTTAAATAATGGAAAAGAGCATAAGAAACAACAAATAAGCTCATTAGTACAATTTAGAATTTTGCCAAATTAGCGAAAACTCTGAAGAGACATAAAAGCATGTGTGTTATTGTTTTGTTGTACAACACAATGCCAAATGCTGAGTAATATGCAAAGAAAAGAGGCTTATTTAGTCCTTGCTGTGGAAGCTGAAACATCCCAGGTAATTTGTGTCACCTCTCTAATGAGGTCTCCGTGGTGATGTTATAACAGTAGCGGGAGCACGTGTGGAAGAAACCCACAGTGAGATGGGAAACCAAAGGAAATCAGAGACTAGCTTGGTACTTGCAGCAACTTACTCTTGAAGGAATGACTAGAGCTTTTCAAGAATTAAATCAATCCTTCTCGAGTGGTTCCCTGAGTGACCAGTTTTCACCTATAGGATCTCACTTCTTAAAAGCTCTACCAACTCTACACTACCACGCTAGAGACTTCTAACATATAAAACTCTTGGGGAATCCCATTCCACCTTGGATGGGCCTCAGCATCCACACCCTGAGGAGCAGTACTGTACCATCTTATGGAGCAGAGTCTGCAGTCACAGTGTAGGTGCTAGATGCTATAGGAGCCTTTCTAGAGATGGAGGCCAGCAGCTTGAGCTCCTCTCATGGGAGTAAGGGTGTGACTCCAAAGCACTCAGAACACATGTGGCCTGATGTGTGTACCTATACACACATCATCACTCACAATGCCATCTAGGGTGCTTTTCCAATGGTGAATTGCCACTTCCTACCCCTTACTCATGGCTCTGCCACTGAGTAGATCTACAATCTGGGTTCCATCTGGAATAGGATGTGGTATCTGTGGTAGACCTCCATATGCTACTGTGGTGATGGGGGTTAATGTAGCCAGAGCACTCACACAATGCCTGGCATGGCCTGAGCAACCACGGCTATCAGCCTTGTGGTTGGTGAAATTCTAATACGGAAGACTAGATTTGAATTAAAAGGCTAATAATTGGATGGTGCTAGACAATTGCTATTGCAGTACAATTCCTTTCTGGACCATTAAGCAATGAGAAAAGCACTCTGGTAAAGGTTTGATTGTACATTTACCTTGCATTAATATTTTCTGAGTGCATAGACTATTTAAGAAACTAAATGTATTTTTAGTCCAGTCAAAGAAAGCATGTTAGACAATGATGAGCAAGGGGTAGGAAGTGGCAGTTCACCATTGGAAAAGCACCCTAGATGGCATTGTGAGTGATGATGTGTGTATAGGTACACACATCAGGCCACATGTGTTCTGAGTGCTTTGGAGTCACACCCTTATTCCCAATGATGCTTCCTCCAGCACAAACATGTAATTTAGTGGGAACAGTTAGACAATTTCATAAAATCATTCATCAAATGTTTAATACAAACGGCTTTGTGGGAGGAGGAGGTGGCCCTTTTGACCATCTTCTTTTACTTTTCAGCCTGACCATCTCTGCTGAGTGCCCAATGCAGCTTGAGGACTTCCCAATGGATGCCCATGCTTGTCCCCTGAAATTTGGCAGTTGTAAGTTATTTTCACTTGTTAAGAGCTGTGGGCATGTTCTGGGGTCAAATTCATATTCATTCAGAATTAGGCTCAATCTGCTAGTGCCTGTGGTGGAACATGGTTTTATCTGGAGACTCTTGAGTGTGTATTATCTTTCTGCATGTTATCTATACCACGAGAAATGGTGCTGTGAGCATCCATCATAGGTCAGGGTCATGTGAGAAGAAACCGAACAGTCTGGAATGGGTACCTCTGATGTAGAAGTGTTCTCTTAAATCTTTGCTAGTAGCCCCCTTTTAACAGCTTTTCTTTGCAGAGACCCTCTCCCCTGTGTTCTTCATAAATTAGGCTATAAGCCTCCCAGTTTTGAGCATGCAGCCAGTGATTTTTTTTTTTTTTTTGTAATGCTATACTGACTCTGGTAAATTCAGTGATCTTAGTCTGTCATGTATATGGTCTATACTCATTCAGAACACTTAAGTTGTAAGTCAGTTGTGTCTTCACACATGGCCAGCTTACCCTGATCTATGGTGGGTGCTCATGGCACCAGGTCTCATGGTACAGACCACGTGAGGAGGATAATTACTTGACTAACTGGTCAAATCAAAATACGTTAGGTGCACACTTCTCAAATCTTGTGGATATTCTTGGATTCTAGACCCTGTGTGTGACACTGGAACTTAACTACCTGTTCTTCTTTTTCCCTCTGTGTCCATATGACCTGACACTCCCAGTTTAATCTTGTTCTGCACCCTGCTTTGGACTGTATCGCTAGCTTTTATTTTATTTTCATTTTGACATAAGATCTCACTAATTAGCCCAGGCTGCCTTATATGAACTTTCTCTCCAGGCTGCTCTTGACCCTATGATCATCAGGCTTCAGTTATCAAAGTGGCTGTGATTACAGACTCTGGTAGACCTCTGTGCAAGGTTTCATTTTTGAAAATTTTTTTAAGATGAAGCTTGAAAGGTAAGGGATATTGAATCTTGGACACCCTACCCCTTGGTCAAGTGCCTGGGATGTCACCCAGGCTTGTTAAGCTCCCACAATCAATTCATTAGCTATCCTGCCATGGGGTGAACACCTTGGACATTAAGTGTACTTACATTAAGTGTACTTAAGTCACTTTTGTTCCTTTTGCTTTCAAACATCTCTTCGTTCTTTGGCTTTGGTAGCTTACTTACAATGTGTTTTTGTGTGGATTTGTTTGTGGTTTGGGAGTCAAGGGATCATTTTGGCTTCCGGGGTCTGTTTGCTCATCTCTCCCCCCACACGTGGACATTTTAGAGTCCCTTCTGTCTTCTGAAGCTCCATCATGTTGGCCTACTTGATGGTGTCTTTTAAGTCTCTTAAATTCCCTTTTCTCCATTCTTCTGCGTCTTTTTTTCAGCTTTGGTGGAATAATTTCCAGTGACATATCTTCAATTTTACCAATTATTTTGTGTACTTTTTCCAGTCTGTGGTGGATTCACTTTAACTTTTCAATTCAGGTGTTGTAGTCCTTGGCTCTGTTGCTTTCATGTGGTACTCTTTTATATGTTCTGTCTCTGTTAAAATTTTACTTGGTTTATGTGTTAATTCTCTGACTTTGGTGACCATGTTTACAGTGGTTGTTTTGAAGATATTGGTAGGTAAGTCATGCAACTTCATTTCATTTGAGTCTGTTTTTAATCTCATGCCATTTTTGAACATATTTATTTTCTTTACTATTTCCTTATCTATCTGTCTATTTATCTATCTATCTATCTATCCTTCATTCATTTATTTATATTGACAAATATCTTACACAAAGCATTGTTTTTGTATTTAGCTTTCTGTCACTATAACAAAATATTTTTCATAATCAACTTATAAAGAAAAAAGCAAAGCCAGGCGTGGTGGCTCATGCCTTTAATCCCAGCACTCAGGAGGCAGAGGCAGGCGGATTTCCGAGTTCGAGGCCAGCCTGGTCTACAAAATGAGTAGTTCCAGGACAGCCAGGGCTATACAGAGAAACCCTGTCTCGAAAAACAAAAAAAACAAAAAACAAAAAACAAACAAACAAAAAAAAAAGAAAAAAGTACTTTTGGGGTCAAATTTTTTCAAAGTTGTAGTCTACGATCATTCAGGTTTCTTTGGGTCTGTAGCAAGATGGCATGTCCTATTAGAGTGCACGGCAGAACAAAAATACCATCACAAGACAAAGAGCAGAGAGATTCCAAGGGCTTACTGTCAATGACCTAAGTTCCTCACTTATGTACATTTCCAATGTATCACCCCAGGGAGCATGGTTTTAGCACAAAGGCCTTTGGATGACACTGAAGAACTTACGGTAACTGGTAACTGTCTTCCAGTTTTCTAGACCAGCCCATGTTCATTAAACCTCCTGGTTAGATACTCTGAACCTCATCAAACTAGTCTAAGCTACCAGCATTGCTTTAAGCAACTCTCATGGATCCTGTGCTTCCTGAGTCCTCTTAGCACTCAAAGCCTAGGAAGATCAAGGTCTGCTTCCCTCAAGCAGCCCTCAGAAAAAGTTGGATCACTGGAGTCTCCACCCGGCACTTTTATTCCCCAGTAGAAGGTGATGAGTAGGGGTGGATCATGCTGACCAGCTGTGAGTTTCATCAACCTAAATCTTCAGTTCTCACTGACACTTAATGTAGGCCCTAGAGGGGTCAGCACATTGAATCTCTGACCTACTGTATTCACTTTCCAGGTTCTTCTTTGTGTGTCTGTATTTGTTGTTTGTACCATTTTGAACTGAGCTCCAAGGCTATGACTGCCACCACCTTCAGTACTTGTGCTTACTGGCCTAGTACCTGCCCCTTTGTTCTTAGGTACCTGCAGCTTTCCTAATTCCTTCAATTAACAGTTCTTAATGTAAGATGAAACAGAAATCTTTCCCTAGGAAAGCACATGGATGCATGCTCTTACCAGGTCCTTTTCAGAGGCTGTGAAATTAGGATGAACTTATATATTTTTACTACAATGTATAGCTATATATTTAAATATGATGTTCATATTTAAATAGTTGTGTATTTAAATATCATGTTTGTTACCTTTATATTAAAAGAGAATATGCTCTACATTTAAAGTATTACACACACACACACACACACACACACACACACACACACACACACACAGATGTTTGAATAGAGTCTCATGACTTCATTCTCAGTCTTTCCTGGCTGCAGTGTTGTGGTAAAGTGGAGGTTTGGGGTAACTGTGTGCATCCCTTTACATCACAGTTCTAGCTCCTGTTTGGCACTCTTCCCTGAAAGATTCTGCTCATCCCTTTGCGGCTGTGCTGCAGCGATGGCTTGAGTTCTTCAGGAGGACCCTAAATGTAAAATTCCTGCCTGATTTAACCGCTTCCTCCTTCCAGGAAGCTGACACTTTGGAGTATCAGCTCTCCTCAGTATCTTTTTTTTATGGGGATCCAGATAATAGTTGTCTGATTTCTACCTTCTGCTGTTCCTCGAAGTGAGCCTTTCTGATCAAAAGGTTTCATTATGGATTACCCCATGCTTCCGAAAAGAGTCTTGGTTACTGGAGATAAGTAACTTTGTATGATGAGTGAAACATTAGGTGGAAGAAAATCTTTTATTTATATTTTCAAACTGTTACCTTCAGGTGCTCCAGAGCAATTTTATCATTTGTTTCTAAGGGTGGTGGTGGTATAAATGACTCTCACCAGTATTTCTTGGACTCACTTGTGAGTGGCAGTAAACACCAGTGTTTGTGATGAGGAGGCCATTGAGTCTGAAGTCCTCAGGTAGGTCATCTGAGACCACTGAGTCCCATGCCTGAAGGAACATGAATTGGTCTAATCTCTAGAACCTTAACTATAGTTTAAATTTATGCTGCTCTTTATATATGAAGATTATGGTTTGATTTTATCAAAAAAAAAAAAGAAAACAAAACAAAACACAAAGACTATTTTTGCCACACTGTGAGGCTGCTCTGGTCACTGGCTAGATGAATTCAGGCCACTGTGATCCCAGATTTAATGGCAGTGACGTGCAGGGCAGACAGCTCAAAAGCAATTTTGAATAAAGAAAGGTATTTGACAGCCTAATTTTTTTCGTCACTAAAATTATCTCATACTTGTCAGGCAACCAACTGCAGTGAAATTGCTTCTCACGCTCAGAGAGGCGCACATACCTAACGGAGGCTCCACACTCTCTCCGTCATAGTATGAGCACTGCACATAAAGCAAAGCCGGCAGGGACAATTACTGACCTCAGTAGAAATTTGAGATTGTCATGTCCGATTGCTTTTAAAGTCCTTGAAGAGATTGTCATGTCAGATTCCTTTCAATGTTCTTAAGATTGTGTAGATGGATTTGATTTTATTCTAGTGTCGATAATTTATTCAGAGTGTCTGTCAATATCACCGTGCAAACCATCACATAACATATTTAAATGCTAGAAAAGTTTGGAAAAATTATTCTTCCTCAGCTCATAAGCTTCACATTCAAAACACATTAATTTTAAGAGAAGAAATGCTATTCAATTAAATGTGTTTTTATTTGTCTTTTATCTTTAGATTTGCTAGGAAAAAAAATAGAGGTTTCTTCAACATGTGCACTTATACTGCTTATGCAGATGAGCATGTAGAAGCTAAATGTGCAAGTGTAATGAGTCTAAATTACCCAATTCAACAGTTCTTTGCTATTAGCAGACAAAAGAATGCAAATGAGCACCTCTCTTCTTGTTTCTCTGGTTTGGGAGAGCCTAAGTGAGCTATCCACCTATCATTGCTGCCTCTCCTCTCAGTGTTGAAAATTAGTCCTAGCTTACAGACAGGCCTTCCTAGACTGTAAAGAAGTTACTTAGGGATAATGCCATGGCTTCTACCTGCTGCATCCCAATCCACACTATTTAAAAAAGAGAAAGGAAGGCCCCAATTCTTTTGTTCATTTTTATTCTTAGAATGGTGCATTACTCATGAGCTTAAATTATGAGATAATATCTGGAGAGTAGAAAAGATTTATTAAGTTACAACTAGAAACTACTTTGGTGGGGAAATTGGTTGTACATCTCATGCTATGAGCTTTCAGTGCATCCCAAGTATGGATACATGAGTCTGATCTTGTGCACAGGATGCCTAGGGAACAGGAGCTCCACAGTTTCAAAGATATATGAACATCAAAGTTCATGAGGTGTAGGAACACACTGATGGCTTACCTGTGTGTGTCAAGTTCAGATTTTTTTGAATAATAATGCATACACAGTAGTTAATTTTGGCGTTTTGTGATCTGAAGAGGTTGTGCCTCTTCTTATTCATTTCTGTAAACTTAATTATCAATGCATCAGCGATAGTGTTAGGAGCTTCTTTGGGAGGTGATTATATCACGAGGACAAAACCTTGAGGAGTAGGACTGCTAACTTACTAAAGAGCTCCTCTTACCCTTTCTGCCCTATGAGGACACGACAAGAAAATAAGAAAAATACTTTTGAAGAGATCAAAATAAACACTGCTAAAAAAAAAATACTTTGTATGTGGCCTTAATTTGTTTGGGCTGTTAGATTATCATTTAGTTACACTGTTCATTAACAGCATTTATATTTTTAATGTTTATGAACTATTACACTTATGAACATTCATTCCTCACATTTCTGGAGGTTGGGAAGACCAAGGTCTAGTTGTCATCAGAATTGTTATCTAGAATTGTCTTGTTTCATCATAACCCAGGACTGCCTTTTTGCTATAACCTCAGAATAGAAGGAACAGGAGACCTCCTTATAGCTGTTTTATACAGAAGTGGATGACCATAGTCATCTATAGGGTAGAACACAGGGCCCCAATGGAGGAGCTAGAGAAAGTACCCAAGGAGCTGAAGGGGTCTGCAACCCTATAGGTGGAACAACAATATGAACTAATCAGTACCCCCAGAGCTCATGTCTCTAGCTGCATATGTAGCAGAAGATGGCCTAGTTGGCCATCATTGGGAAGAGAGGCCCCTTGGTCTTACAAACTTTATATGCCCCATACAGGGGAATGCCAGGGCCAAGAGGTGGGAGTGAGTGGGTAGGGGAGCAGGGGGGGGGTGGTATAGGGAACATTTGGGATAGCATTTAAAATCTAACTGAAGAAATTATCTAATAAAATAATTAAAAAAATAAGGTCACAAATCCTATCTTGAGGGCTCTATCACATAGCCTATTGAAGTGCTAATAGCCTACCCCTCTAGAGTGCTAATTCAGTTTTAAAGTTCTGAGCCAACACTGGACATGACACGCTCTCTGCACTATACTGAGTGCAGTTAGAATATTAGAGACATGACCATAGATTTTCCTCAAAGAGCTGATTATAGACACATATTGGAGACTGACTATGTTCCTTTGTGCAGTTAGAAGAGGGGTTCACAGATGATAGAGCTATTGCACAATGGATAACAAATTTTGAAGCAAACCTGGTAAAAACCTATAGGAAAGAGACCTGAATGGGAATGAAGGCAAAATACCAGTCAAGGTTGAAGAAGATAAGACTACAGTGAAATATCACCGAAAGTCAGAGGCCATGTGACCTGTCTGAAAGTATCATTCTTCTAGAAACAGAGAGTAGAAAGGATTGTTGCCATATCCTAGAGCTAGCACATGGTGGATGTTAGAAAATGGTACAAAATCAGTTAAACCACAAGAAATTTTGTGATCCAGTAGATAGCATGTGACCATGGTGGACAATAACATGTATATTTCAACATTGCAAAAATTATTAACATTCTTATCAAAATGATAAATTACTCAATTGAACCTGTCAATAATGTATGTGTGTATATATGTTATATATATTTATATGTAATATAATCATATATATATGATATATATATATGGAAGTTTTATAAGAAAAGGCTCATATGAGGAATTGAATTCTGGACTATAGCTCCAACAGCAAAGGGCAATTAATATGAAATGCACAGTGGTAGTAGAGTTGGTGATGTCCCTTGAGTCATGGAAGAGTATATTCCCACAACTGTTCATAGAGATGAAAAAAAGTTGGCAGTTGAGAGAGGGGACGGTTGCCCAAAGATAGAAGGAAGCCAGATAACACAGCATTTTGGAACAATAGTGTATAGGAAGGAAACTCAAATGTGTAGCATATACAAGGGGCATTTTTTAATGACTACAGCATGATATTAATTCCAAACATAAACTATCTGAAAACTACTGGCAAAACCACACCCCACCCCACCTCCATTAATGCTCAGGAAAAAAATCATAATCGCCTACTGTGAAACAGCCTCTGATCCCATACCGGAAATTAAAATAACATACTCACATACTATAACTGGATTTAAAGCAAAACACCAAAACCCTCACTACAACTTACTGCCTAATATATTGTCCCAGTAGAAATTACAGGTCTAACCAAAGAGAATGTAATGTTGTCTGCTAACATCCAAGCTGAAATAAACATATTAACAGTTTGAAAGTTAGAATATGTAAGTTATAATGTGCTCAGTCTGTGATTTAAATCACAATTGCTATTCTGCTAAATCCTACTAGAAGGCAACTACTGATTTCTAATCTTATCCTAGAACATCAAAGACAAGCTTAGAGAATTATAACGATTAAGGAGCAAAGAACAGTCTGGCCTCCATCCCATGTGCACCTCCCAGCACCCCTCCCTGCTAGCAGTCCATGGTCTCTCTTTGTACATAATCTCCAAGTCCCAAAAGGAGCATCAGCAATTGTGTGTCACCCCCAACCCATTGCTCTCAAAAGGCAGCCAAGGGAGATGAGGTTGGAGAGTTTCATGCTTTAGGAGGTTGGGCTGTCACGGCTGTCAGGGCTGCCAGCATGGCTCTGGACTCCATGACTTAACTACATATTAAGAAGCACTGCAACTACCAGAGCCCACCACTCTTTCGATCATCCTTATGCTCTGTGGGACTTCCTGTGCCCCACATCATCTATTCCCCCATCCCTTTCTTCTTTAGCATATGGACTAAAGGTTATAAGCCAAATATTACCTTTCTTTCCAAGTTGCTTTCGTTATGATGTTAATTACAACAGAGAATCAACTAGAACAATAACTAGACATTTCCTAACTCCCTGAGTAGTTCTCTGCCACAGTATCCCAGTGCCCCGAATTTTGAGCTCTTTATGAGCTTTCTGACTCTTGTTTCCTATCTTATTCATGTCTCTCAATAGATGTAGAACTATGATACTTTTCCTGGCTCTGGGCAGGGGTTGGGAATCTTGTCCCTCTGAGAGGGTCAATTGACAGTACCTCTCCCTCCATGTAAGCACAGCCCTATTTCAAGGTCGGGTACAGAGTCCCTGCATTTATGCCAGTGCAGCAAGGAAGGGATACAGAGGAGGGGCTTGGGACAAGGGCACACAAACCAGTCATAGGCAGCCTGGAAAGAGCAGGAAGTAGAGGCTAGCTCTCTGCCTGAAGCATACTTCTTTGTTACCCTCCATAGACCAGAATCCAGACGACCACTTTGTTCATGCATCTTACAGACCTTTATTATTTCGGCTTCTGCAAGAAATGTACAGATTTGTCAGAATAACAGCTGATTTTTCAGTTGAGATTTTAAAAGGCTTGGTTCAGTGTAATACAAGGTTTAAAATGCCACTCATGCAAGCCCAGGCTATTATACCCCGCAAAACTCTCTGTTACAATAGGAGGACAAATCACATGAAGCTACGTGTACAGGAGAAACTAGAAGGAATGCTTGAGACTAAAGAAAGAAATAAATATATCCAAGAAGTGACAGTGAAGAAAATAACAATGTTAGGTCACTGGTTAAACAAAGGGAGATTAAGAAAACAAATACCATAAAACCAATAATATGACAGGAATCATTATACACCTTTAAATAGTAACACAAATCATCTCAACAAAATGCAAAAATTATACTCTCTTGACATCTTTGCTGACAACAATGAAATAAAACTACCTATGAAGAACAATAGAAAACAGAAATACAGTCATTGAAATTGAACAGCATACTACTGAATATTGAATAGCCACTGGAGAAATAGAATATTTACTAGAATTAATGGGAATGAAAATACAATATACCAAAATGTTAAGTCATCACCACATTTCAGGAGAAAGCCAACATCATCATGGTGTATGTTCTTTTGGATACATGTTTGTATTCTGAGTATATTTGAGTATAGGTTTATCGGGGATATTGACCTTCAGTTTTCCTTTTTTGTTGTGTCTTCACCTGGTTTGGGCATTTGAGTGATAATAACTACTTCATAGAAGTTGTTTATCATTGCTTCTGTTTCTATATTTTTCACCCAATTTAAGAAGGGCTGTCTATAGTTCTTTGTATATTTGTAGACTTCTTCTGAGAATATATCTCGTCAGGGCATTTTTTTTTTCAGGAAGGATTACTATTATTACTTCAACTAATCATTTCCTACGGGTCTGTCTGGGTTGTTGATTTCTTCTTGGTTTAATTTTGATATAATTCATGCATTTCTTGCTTTTTTAAGTTTCATGGAGTACAGGTTTTTAAAATATTCCCTTATAATGTTCAAAGTTTCTTTGCTGTCTGTTGTAATGTTCTTCATTCATTTCTAATTCTGTTAATTTGAGTTCTCTCCTTCTTCTAATTAGTTGGGTCAAAAGTCTTTCAATATTATCTCCCCCCCCCAAAGAACCAGCTCTTCAATTTGTTGATTCCTTTTATTGTTTTCATTGTTTCTATTTCATTGATTTATGCTCTAGGTTTTCTTTCTTACCATTGACCCTATTTAATTTTGATTTGTTGTTGTTTTTCCAACTTCTTAAGTTGTTTTCATTAAGACATTCATTTGTGCTCTTTCTGATTTTTTTAAATGTAGGCACTTAGAGCTATATTATGGCTTTTAATATGTTCCAGAAGATTTGTTGTGTTGAGTTATGTTTTCATTCTCATTTAGTTCCAGGATATTTTTTCCTTATATCTTGGTTTCTTCTTTGACTGCCTCATTGTTTAGTAATGAGTGTTGTGGTGTATTCAACAGCAGAGACTGTTCAGATTTAGGATTAAGCCAATAGAAAGTCTTTATTAGCTGGCTGCCCACTACACTGGGTGTTCGGATTCTCAGTGTAGCCTTGAGTTTTTTTCAGGTAAGCTTTTGAGCATAAAGCCATGTCTTGGTTTGATATACTTCTGGATAGCAAGAAGAGTTATGCAGAAGCAGAGCTACAGAAGTCACAAGCAAGGTTAGTACATTTAGAGACTTTCCCATAATTATGGACAGATTAGTTTTAGTTTTGACAGGAGGTGTTATCTACATCCTATAGCCTGATGGTATTTCCATCAGAGTCAGTTTTGCTAAGGTCTTTGGACCTCCTAAGTAAAGCCTGGGGCCCTGTTACAATGAGTTGTTTAATCTCCATGAGTTTTGTTAATTGGAAGATTTTTGGTTATTTTTTCTTCATTTGTTTGGGCTGTCAATTTTAAGTTTTATTTCATTGTGATCAGATAGGATACAAGAAATGATTTAAATTATTTTCAAGTGTCAAAGATTTTGTGTGTGTGTGTCCTAGGATGTGGAATATTCTAGAAAGTTTTCATGTGCTGCTGATTAGACTGCATTATTTGATGTTTGGATTTGTATATTCTGTCGATATCTGTTAAGTCCACTTAATAAGTGATATCAATTAATTCCACCATTCCTTTGTTTATTTATTTATTTTGTCCACATGTCCTGCCTAAAGGAGAAAGTGGAATATTACTCGATTGCTATCAATTTGTGACTTTAAATCTAGTAGTAGATTCTTTAAGGAATTTTATCACACCTGAGTTTGGTGCATCATTTACGATAGTAATATCTTTTTGTTTAACTGTATCTTAATTGGAATGAAGTTTCTCACTTTGTCTCCTCTGTTTAGTTTTACTTTGAAGTCTTTTGCAAGATATTAGCAGAGTAACAGCAGCTTTCTTCCTGGTTCCATTTGACTGGACAGTTTTTATCTTTTTCACTCTAAGGTCATGCTTATCTTTAAGACTAAGATGCATTGTCTGGCTGCATGTCTGCCTTTTCGATGGGGTGGAAGCCACTCAGAGGAGGCAGAACACAGTCCATAATAGGAGTCCCAGACCATGTCCCCACTTCCACCATTGTGAGAAACAGCAGGGTCTAAACACACCAGGCCTACCTAGATATCTCATTAGCATGGAGAACTCCAGTTTTTATGCTACATGATTTATTGCCATGGTCTTATCAGTAGGGTGTTAGGGTTACATGTTTTAGGTCAGGTAGTTTGGCAGGGAGATGGACCCACATCTGCCATTTACAATTCTGTGATTCTCAGGGGTTTGGGCTGACTCAACCTAACCAGTTCTTCTGTCTGGTGGCACTGTCCACTTGCCTCACAATGTTTATCTTGGAAGCAGAAGATAAATGGCTTGAATGGCTTTTGCTTCTTGATTCATTCAGTCATTTCTCTTGATAGGAGCATTGAGCCCATTGATATTTGAAGTTATTACTGAAATTTGTATGTGTTAATTGGGGTCATTAAATTGTTGATATTTGGTGTTGTTTTTTATTTTGCTATCATTGTTATTTTGCGTTTTACTAATTACGGCTTTCTAATTTTTTCCATGTCTCTCTGCTATGACTATTCCTTTTCTCAGCCCGAAATAATGCTCTCTGTATTTTCCTTACCTTTTGTGTGTGTGTACTTCTCTCTCTCTCTCTCTCTCTCTCTCTCTCTCTCTCTCTCTCTCTCTCTCTCTCTCT
>NC_034590.1:29411943-29424180 GCF_900095145.1 Mus pahari | reverse complement strand
CTCTCTCTCTCTCTCTCTCTCTCTCTCTCTCTCTCTCTCTCTCTCTGGACCACTGGAAAATTTTCTTTCTCTTTCAGTCATGGCAGATAGTTTTTCTCAGTTTGTTATTCTAGGTTGACTGTCACTTGGGATGCATTGCTCCAGGCTCTTCTTGTTTTCAAAGCTTCAACTGGGAAACAGGTGTTAGAATGATGGCTTTTCCTTTATACTCCTTGTATTCTTTTCCCCTTGCAGTTTTCAATACACCTTTCTTTGATATTTAGTGTTTTAATAATCATACACTGTGATGATTTCCCTTTCTAGTAATATCTATTTGGTGTTCTGTTTGCTTCTTATATTTGTATGTGTGTGTATTTCTTTAGTTTGGATAAATTGTGTCTTCTGTGATCATGTGGAAGATTTGGTCTATGCCATTGACTTGAGATTATTCTCCTTCATAAATGCCTAAAATTCAGAGATTTTGGATTTTTCATTGTATCCCACATTTCCTGTGTTTTAAATTCTTTAAATGTTCTTTTCTTATATAACCTAGGTCCTATATTTTATCCTTGAGACCTGATAGTCTGTCTTCCGCTTGATTCATTTTACTGTGAGTTTTCTGACTGGGATATAGGGTTTTCAGTTCCATATCCACTTCAGCTTGAGTCCTCTACAGTGTTTCTATCTCCTGATTGAATTCTGGTCTCAAGTCATGAGCTATCTTTGCCATTCCCATCAGCCTTAAACTTGTGTCTTCTTGTGCATCACTCAGGCATTTGCACCCCTTAACCTTTCTCCTTAGTTTTGCTGCACTGTTTCTTTGTTTCTACTTAAGCTTCTTGAACTATTTGAGGAAGTTTATGATTTATCTCTTAATTCCTGTGTCCTTGAGTTCATCTAGGTAATTCTCATTGGCCAGCATTTCTATAGAACCTGGTGCATTTTGAAGCAGGTAACGCAATCTGGGCATGTGGACTTTCTTTGTTAGTTATGAGTTTGTTATGAATGGAGCATGAGGGAGGAGAAGATATAAGGTGTAGGTTTGTTGGGTCCAGCAGTTTGAAGTGGCTTGGGTGGAATAAAGGAAACAATATGTGGGGAAAGGTCTTGGTTGGTATACAGGATGGGTGCTTTCTGTTCCAAGCAGGGAGAATGGGGGTATATAGGTCTGGATGGAAAAGTTGGTTTTGGCATGGGAGTGTCCTGTGATTTGGCAGATATCCAGAAGATGTTCCAACTGGTAATAAGAACACATGTTCCATTATGTTCATAGCAGCCTTATTTATAATAGCCAGAAGCTGGAAAGAACCGTGATGTCCCTCAACAGAGGAATGGATACAGAAAATGTGGTACATTTACACAATGGAATACTACTCAGCTATTAAAAACAATGAATTTATGAAATTCCTAGGCAAATGGATGGATCTGGAGGGTATCATCCTGAGTGAGGTAACCCAATCACAAAAGAACACACATGATATGTACTCACTGATAAGTGGATATTAGCCCAGAAACCTAGAATATCCAAGATACAATTTTTAGAACACATGAAACTCAAGAAGAATGAAGACCAAAATGTGGACACTTCGCCCCTTCTTAGAATTGGGAACAAAACTCCCATGGAAAGGGTTACAGAGACAAAGTTTGGAGCTGAGACGAAAGGATGGACCATCCAGAAACTGCCCCACCCAGGGGTCCATCCCATCATCAGCCACCAAACGCAGACACTATTGCATACACCAGCAAGATTTTGCTGAAAGGACCCTGATATAGCTGTCTCTTGTGAGGCTATGCCAGTGCATGGCAAACACAGAAGTGGATGCTCACAGTCAGCTATGGGATGGAACACAGGGCCCCCAATAGAGGACCTAGAGAAAGTACCCAAGGAACTGAAGGGGTCTGCAGACCTATAGGTGGAACAACAATATGAACTAACCAGTACCCCCAGAGCTCGTGTCTCTATCTGCATATGTAGCAGAAGATGGTCTAGTCAGCTATCATTGGGAAGAGAGGCCCCTAGGTCTTGCAAACTTTATATGCCCCAGTACAAGGGGACACTAGGGCCAAGAAGGGGGAGTGGGTGGGTAGGGGGGCAGGGGGGAGGGTATAGGAGACTTTGGGGATAGCATTTAAAATGTAAATGAAATAAATACCTAATAAAAATTGGGAAAAAAGAAAAGAAAACAAAACAAACAATAAAAGACAAAGACTAGCCGATTGGATAAGACAGCAGGCTCCATCTTTCTTCTGCATCCAAGAAATTCACTTCAACATAACATAAATAACATTCAAAATGTAAATAAAATAACCAATAAAAAATAAAGGATAAACATCTCTCAGGTAAAAGGGAAAAGTGTACACAAAAATCAAGCTGATTAAGCCATTTTAATATCTGATAAAGAGAGAGACCTCAACCCAAAAGTACTCCAAAAAGTTAGGCTACTGGGTACTCATCCCAGGAAAATCCACCACGTAGATATTGCAGTTCTAAACATTTATAGACCAAACACAAGGGCACCCAAGTTCATGAAAGAAACACAACTACTGCTGCAACTTACCAATTGAATCTCACACAGTGATAATGGGTGATTGGTGACTTCAATACCCCATTGCCCTTCAATACACAGATCATCCAGAGGAAAACTAAATAATGCCGGAGTTCAATTACATCATAAATCAAGTGGCCTAGAAGACATCTACAAAACATTTCACCCAAACACAAAACAATACACTTTCTTATCAGTAGCTCTTGGATCTTTCTTCAAAATTAACTATATAATTGAACATAGAATAAGTCTCAATAGATCTATGATAATTAGAATAACACCCTGTATTCTATCTGAACAGTATAAATTAAAGTTGGAAATCAAAAAAGATATAATAGAAAGCTTACAAACTAATAGAAAGTGAACAACTCAGTAGTGAATGAATAATAGGCCAAGAGAGAAAACAAGAAGGAGAGTTTAAAACTTAGGATTGAATGAAAATGAAAACATAATATATACAAATTTATGGGACACAATGAAGGTACTTCTAAGAGGCAAGTTCATAGCACTAAATGTTCCCATAAAATGGAGAGATCTCATATTAGTCACTTAGTAGGCCATATGAAAGATCTAGAATAATAAGAAATAACACTCAAAACAAGTTGATGGCAAGAAATGTTCAAACTCAAGGGTGAAATCAGTGAAATGAAACCAAACAACAACAAAAATACAAAAAGAAAAATCAATGAAACAAAGAGTTGATTCTTTGAGAAAATCATCAAGACTCCCAAATCATCAAGACTAGGTTAAATATAACTATATATCTATATATCTATATCTAAAACTATATATCTATATCTATATTTATCTATTTATCTATTTATCTATCTATCTATCTATCTATCTATCTATCTATCTATCTATCTGTCTATCTATCATCTAACTAAAATATGGAGAGGGAAGATCCAAATTAATAGAATAAGAAATAATATATATATATGTATATATATTATGAAATTTAAATCAAAATCAAATGAATAATTTAAACCAACACATAAACTCAAATGAAATTGAAGTACCAATCAAAAAACATCACATCCAAAAAATTTCTAGGGAAAGATGGATTTAATACAAAATTCTACCAGATCTTAAAAAAATAATGCCAGTACTCCACATGTATCCTTCAAAATAGAAACTGAAGCAACATTGCATGATTTTTTTTAATGAGGCTACTATCCTTTGATACCCATAAATGCCATATCAAATGTTTGATATGCCATAAAACATAGATGCAAAAAATTCTGAATAACATACTGACAAACTGAATCCAAGAGCACATTGAAAAGATTATCCACCAAAATCTAATTAACTTCATTCCAAGGATGTAGTGATGGTTCAACATATATTAATTAATAACCATAATTCACAATATAAACAAACATTGAAAAATAAACCATATGTTCATCTTATGCAGAAAAGGCCTTTGACAAAATCCAACATTCATACTAATACATAGGACATAACTCAATGCAATAACGGCAATATATAACAAGCTCACAAAAAATTCAACCTAAATGGAGTGGGATGAAAAAGAACTTCCTCTAAAATTGGGAACAAGACAAAGTTGTCTATTCTGTCCATACCTATTAAATGTAGTACCTAAAACCTTAGCTAAAACAAAAAGACAACTGAAGGAAATCAAGGGTATACAACTGGGAAAGGAAATAGTTGATGTATCTTTGTTAATGATATTATTTTATATATAACTTAAAAAACTCCACTAGGAAATTTCTATTGCTAATAAACAATTTTAACAAAGTAGCATGGTACAAAATTAACACACAAAATCAGTAATGTTTACACACACACACACACACACACACACACACACACACAAATGACAAACACAATGAGAAAGAACTCAAGGGAGTGGTACCTTTCACTGTAATCTCAAAAATATAAAATATTTTTGTGATAACTGTAACCAAACAAGTGGAAAACTTGTGTAACCAAAAGTTTAGGATTTTAAAGACAGAAATGAAGAATGACATCAGAAGATGGAAAGATCTCACCTAAGAATAATATTGTGCCAATAACCATCATACCAAAAGCAGTCTACAGATTTAATGTAATACCTATCAATATCCCACCAAAATTCTTCATAGAAATTCAAAAAATAAAATAACTTTCAACTGCATATGGAAATGCACACACACACACACACACACACACACACTGACTAAAACAATCCTAAATAATAAAACAACTGCTGGAATTATCAGCATCCTAGATTTCAAGATGTACTACAGAACTATAGTAATAAAAATATTGTAGCATTGACATTAAAACACACATGTCTATCAACATAAGTACACAAACCTATAGACAACTGACTTTTGACAAAGAAACCAGAAACGAACACTGCAAAAAAGACATCTGTAGCAAACAGTGTTGGTCAAAGTGGATGGTCAAAGTGGATATCTACATGAAGAAGAATGAGAATAGATCCATACTATGATCTTGCACACAACTCAACTCCAAATTGGTTAGTAACCTCAACATAAAACCATACCCAGCTCTCTTAGGTTTCTATTCCTGCACAAACATCATTACCAAGAAGCAAGTTGGGGAGGAAAGGGTTTATTCAGCTTACACTCTCCACATTGCTGTTCATCACCAAAGGAAGTCAGGACTGGAACTCAAGCAGGTCAGGAAGCAGGAGCTGATGCAGAGGCCATAGAGGGATGTTACTTACTGCCTTGCTTCCCCTGGCTTGCTCATCTTGCTCTCTTATAGAACCAAGACTACCAGCCCAGGAATGCCACCACCCACAAGGGGCCCTCTCAGCCTATATCACTAATTGAGAAAATGACTTACAGCTGGATCTCATGGAAGCATTTCCTTATCTGAAGCTCCTTTCTCTGTGATAACTCCAACTTGTGTCAAGTTGACACAAAACCAGCCAGTATACCTGATAAAGAGAAACTGGACAATAGGACTGAACTCACTGATACAGAAAAGAACTTTCTGAACAGCACACTAGTAGCACAGGCATTAAAACAAACAAATAATAAATGGAACCTCATGAAGCTGGAAAGATGTATGTTAAAGGATGCCATAGTTGGGACAAAATGGCAGCTTATAGAATTGGAAAGGATCTTTGCCACTTATATACCTTATAGTATATAACAGAATAAAACAGTAAAAAACTGAACATCAAGAAAACAAATAACCAGTTCAAAATGTTATATAGAGCTAAGCTCAGAGTTCTCAAACAACGAAATAGAAATGGCTGAAAACTGCTGAGAGAAATGTCCAACATCCTTAGATATCAGGAAAATACAAAGTAAAACCTACAGGCTTAGATTTTTCAAAACCTATTTTATTTACAATTCTTAAACTCTTCAACTTTCCTTCTATCCCACCAACCAGAGTTAGAGGAGAAACAAAGAAGATTAATAGGAAAAGGTGGTTGTGGACCTGTTTAGTAGTAGTACTTTGGGACAATTCCACTCTTCACTCTCAGGATACCAGAGGTCCAGTTCAATAGCAAACACCAAAAACAGTAGTAGTGGCAGCTCAATCCAACAGAAACAGCAAGGCGCCACTGAATCAGCAGGAATCAAGGAAGCAGCCAGAATTAGCCAGAATATCATGAGAAGTTCTTTGTCTGTTTCTCTCTATCAAGTGAAGGCCAGCTAAGACCAGTGTTGACCAGCAAAGATCAGTGAAGAAGCAAGGCATTGCATGGCATAGCAATGCAAGAGTGTTGTCCTCTCACTGTTTGTGGGGTTCCGTTTACATTCCCTCTAAACACGATGCACCCTCTCAAGTGTCTGTCTTCAGCCAAACATCATATGCCCTCCCACAAGGCAGATTCCAGAAAAACACCACGTGACACCACTGAGTTTTTAAGAAGTCAGAAATTTCCACTTCAAAAGCCACTTTTAGATTTCATATGCCACACCTGCAAGAATGGACAAGATCAATAAAGCAAATGACAACTTATGCTGGTAAAGATGTGGGGAAAGGGGAATACTCATATACTACTGGTGGGAGGGAAAACTTGTCTACCCTCTATGGAAATCTGTGGTGGTTCCTCAGGAAACTGGGAACAGATCTACCTCAAAATCCAGCAATATCACTCTTGCACATATACCCAACGGACTCTACAGACTACGACAGAGATTATTGCTCATCCGTGTTCACTGTTGTTTTAATCATAGTAGAGAGAAATTGGAAACAGCCTCAACTCCTCTTAACTGCTGAATCAAAATGATACATTTACACCGTGGAATATTATTCAGGTCTTGAGAAAAAATAAATTATTTTCAGGTACAAAGATGGAGCTAGAATGAATCGCCCCCAGTGAGGTAACCAAGACCCATAATATAAATATTAAGGGTTTTTTCTCATATGTGAATATTAACTTTTAAGCCTTCAATATGTGTGCTAAATTATGAGTAGCCACCCAAATTAGGTACCTAATAAGAAAACAGAGAGAGGATGGATTCTCCCAAGGAGTGGAAATATATAGAATATATTTTTGTTGAAAGACAAGGGTAACCTGGAACACAAGGGTTAAATAGAGAGAGACATGGGAAAACACAGTAAAAGAGGGAATAAGGGGAGGGAAAATTGACACTAAAATTCATTTTTAAGACTACATGAAAATGTATTACTGCAGAAGCTTCTTCAAATACATGAATATATAAATGGAATCTAAATGGAATTTCTAAATATTAGGGTAGATGATGCCCCAAGTAGACATTTTATTCCAACAAGTAAAACCTCTGGCGTCAGGAATGTGTTATATTTTCTTGAGTCATTGGCCAAAGGACCTCATGGGAACATCCAAACATATCAGGATACTGCTAAGGCATTGGTTACTCTTTACAACCTGGTAATAAGTCCTTATTGCTGAAGACAACACTTACATAAGTCATGGACTATTGAAAGGTTGAACTGGTACCTAACTATAAGCTTTATTCCTGCTGACTAGCATCCATGGTATTAGAAAGCACTCTGAACACTACCTGAGGAGAAAGGTAATTATCTCATGTTACAACCCCTGTAGCCTACAACAGCTACATGCCTGAAAGATATATAGTACAGTAATGGGACAAGTGTTCTGGGAGTACCATGCTGCTTTCTAACTGTATTTAAGGCCCAGTCAGTGAGAAGGAAGCCATGCTTGACACTCCTAAAACGGTCAAGAACCTGAGACTAGATAGGTCTAGGGGAGAACCTACTATTACTGTTCTGCTGAAGGAACATTCAGTAAAATGGTACCCATCGACATGACACTATGTCTATAGGTCAGAATCTCTCATCCTTCATCTGAGAAGCTTCTTTCAGTAGAAGGAATGTATCACAGACTCACTCCTGGATCATGTGTGGAGAGTTAGCAACTTCAATGCACACTATCCTAACTAAACCGGGTATCTTCATTGGATTCCTCCCCCTCAAGGCTTAGGGATTCTTGTGGAAGAGAAGGCAGAAAAAATTTAAGAGCCAGAGGGGATAGATGGCTTCAAAGAAGCAGTGTCTTACAGATACAACAGAACTGATGCACATATGAACTCACAGGGAGTGTGGCAGTGTGCATAGCCTGTATAGATTCAAGCCTGATCCGATGTGTCCTAGAGCTGAGAGGAGAAAGTGGACATAGGTCTCATCCCCAACCAAATAGCTGTCTTCAGTTGGCATCTGCTTGCAACGAAAAAAAAAAAGTTTTCTCCAATGGAGTCTCACTGGATGAATTATGCCCACTTCGGGGTAGCCAGCCTCCATGCCCAGTAGTAGTTGGTCCACACAAAACAAATTCAGTGATATTTTTATAGACTTTTCATCAATTTTTCTCTGTTTAGCCATGGTTTGTTTCATCTTTTTTTTTTTTTCTTGCTTGATTTTGATTTCCTGTATTTTGTTTTATTGTTTGTTTGGTTTTTGGTGAGGATTTTGTGTGTTTTTTAATTGTTTGTTTGTTTTACTTTTCTGTGTTTTTAGAAATGAGACATTACATAAAATTGGATTTGTAGGAAGGTTAGAAGTATCTAGAAGGAAGTGGGGAGGGTAAAATATTTTTATTGGATATTTTCTTTATTTACATTTCAAATGTTATCCCCTTTCCTGGTCCACCTCCAAAGCTCCCTTCAGTGGAATAGAACTAAGGACACAGGTATAAGCTCATTCTCCCAGAGCAACTTGATTTTTTGACAAAGAGGCATAAAATGTATATGAAAAAAAGGAAAGTAGTGTTTGACAAACTGGATAGTTGCATGTAGAAGAACGAAATTGGGTCCAAATGGTTCAAGGCCTTCAACATGATACCTGATACCCTAATTCTTTTTTTTTTATTAGATATTTTCTTCATTTACATTTCAAATGCTATCCCGAAAGTCCCCATGCCCTTCTCCCCCCCCTGCCCCCTGCTCCCCAACTCATCCACTCTCGATTCCTGGCCATGGCATTCCCCTGTACTGGGGTATATAATCTTTGAAAAACCAAGAGCCCCTCCTCCCATTTATGGCTTACTAGATCATCCTCTGCTACATATGCAACTAGAGACACAAGCTCTGGGGGGTACTGGTTAGTTTATATTGCTGTTCCTCCTATAGGGTTACAGACCCCTTCAGCTCCTTGGGTACTTTCTCTAGCTCCTTCACTGGGGGCCCTGTGTTCTATCCAATAGATGACTGTGAGCATCCACTTCTGTGTTTACCAGGCACTGGCATAGCCTCACAGGAGACAGCTATGACAGGGTCCTGTCTGCAAAATCTTGCTGGGATATGTAATAGTGTCTGGGTTTGGTGGTTGTTTATGGTATGGATCTCCTGGTAGGGCAGTCTCTGGATGTTCCTTCCTTCTATCTCAGCTCTGAACTTTGTCTTTGTAAATCCTTCCATGGGTATTTTGTTCCCCATTCTAAGAAGGAATGAAGTATCCACACTTTGGTCTTCCTTCTTCTTGAGTTTCATGTGTTTTGCAAATTGTGATATCCTAATTCTATTAGAGGACAATGTAGGGAGTACATTTCAACTCATAGGCACAGAGACTTTCTGAATAGAATCCTAAAATCACAGGATTAATACTGACACTGAACAAATGAAACCTCAGAACAAAAGATATTCAGTACATCAAATGACATCATCATTTGAATAAAAGAAAGCCTACAAAATAAGAAAAATTTTACCAGCCATTGATCTGACAATGGGTTTAACTCTAGAGTATACAACAACAACAACAACACCCTAAACACCAAGAAAATAATCAGTCCAATTTAAAATGTGCCATAGATCATGCCAGTGCCTGGCAAATACAGAAGTGGATGGTCACAGTCCTCTATTGGATGGAACACAGGGTCCCCAATGAAGGAGCTAGAGAAAGTACCCAAGGAACTAAAGGGGTCTGCAGCCCTATAGGAGGAACAAGAGTATGAACTAACCAATACCCCCCAGACCTCGTGTCTCTAGCTGCATATGTAACAGAGGATGGCCTAGTTGGCCATCATTGGGAGGAGAGGCCCTTGGTCTTGCCAAGATTCTATGCCCCAGTATAGGGGAATGCCAGGGCCAGGAAGTAGGAGTGGGTGGGTTGGGGAGCAGGGGGAGGGGGGAGTTTATAGGGGATTTTTGAAGAGGAAACTAGGAAAGGGGATAGCATTTGAAATGTAAGTGAAGAAAATATCTAATAAAAAAGAAAAAAACCACTCAGAGTAGCCATTGTAATTGTACAGTTCAGAGCAGGGTAGACCCTAGTACTGGGCAAGTGTTTGAGTGGTTGGTTTCCTTGATCTAACTATATGATGTTTTTATTTGTAGACTCACTGCAATATAATACATTCATTACAATAAAGTAATTTTTAAAAAATGTGCTATAGAACTAAACAGAGGGTTTTCCAAAGTAGAAAGACAAGTGACAGAGGAGTATCTTTTAAATGTTTAATTTTTTTAGTTATTAAGGAAATGCAAATTAAAACTATTTTGAGTTTTCATCTTACCTCTATTAAAATGGGTAGGAAAAAAAACTGCAACAAATCCTGGCATCAGTGAGTGGAATGTAGATCAGTTATTCCCTGCTAATGGAAATGTAATCTGATACTGCCAATATGGAAATCAATATGGAGGTTCCTCAAAAAGCTTTAAATAGATCTACCATATGATTCAGCTATATGACTCTTCCTTATATACCCAAAAGGCTGTGTATCCTCCTGCAGATATTCCTGCTCACCCATACTTATTGCTGCTTTTTCACAATAACAAGGGAACGGGAAAAGCCTGGATATCCATCAAACAGTAAATGGATAATGAAAATACAGTACATATATCCATCAGGATATTACTCATCAAAATGCAATCCTAAAATTTGAAGGCAATGAAGTAACACAGACCCTAAATGACAAACTACATAGATTCTCTCGTATATAGATGCCAGCCCTGACTCTTTAGATTTGTTTGCTTAGATTGGTGTACCCATAAAAGCCAGGAAATTAGAAAGGGACCATGGGGCTAGAATTTCAAGTGAGGGTTGATAGAAAACAGGAGATGTGAAGGGGAAGGAGATAATGGATCAGGAAGTGTTAGGTGTGGTAGAGGATGGTAGGTCGGGTTAGTGGAGGGGGTATGGGAGGGATAACTAGCACTAGAAAGGTTTGAAAATGGAAGGTGGAAGACTATAAAAAGCTTCCTAAAATATACACATATATTTAAATTTAAATGAATTTATTCCATAAAGTGAAGACAGTGCCTCCCTAGATATTGTAGGCTATCAAACAAATATCCCAGGGTAGGGATGGGTTACCTCTCTGCTGTTCAGTGAGATCCAATAGACCACCTAAACTTCACCAGCTACTGTCTTTGCTCTTGGTTAACCTCTAAAACATGAAGTAACAACCATTTCTGAAGGTGTCACATACTTGAATGGTAGGTCGTAGGGAAATCAAGCTAGTAAAGGCTGGGGCGCTTCATCCCTCTGGCTATGTGTCTCAGTGCTAGAGGTGGTATACACAATGCTGTTGGAGAAAAGTCCTAAACTGTCTTACCCAGATGTGAACTCCACAAGCTACAGTAACTATTGACCTGACAAGATATGCCCACTGGTAAAATAGTGCCCAGTTAGGTCATAGATCCTAAGGGGAGAATGTATTACTATTATTCTGCTTAATAAACATAATACTTAATAAACTGCCCCCTAATTATTAATCTTTATATCTTATTAGTGCACCCTCCAATCCTTGTCAGAGAAGCTTTTTTTTTTTTGCAAAAGATACCAGTTAATACAGACACCCACAACTAATCAATGTGAACATTTTAGAAGACTTTGGGACATTTGGCTTTAAACAAGATTATCTCTTTCACATGTCCTTCTCACAAAATCATCCTGAAAGAATAGAAAGGCTCAATTCTTAGCTAAATCAGGGGTAGTGGGATGACTGCTGTGAAAGATGATGTGAAAGATGTGTCATTGCAAATGTGAACTCATGGGGACTGTGACTGCAAGCACATCTGCAAAACACAAAGCCAGCCAAAATCCCAAAATGGATGGAGATGGCCCACTGGCAATTGATAGTGTTGGGGGAGGGAGAGTCAAGTTTTCTTTAGGGATATGACATCTGAGAGCAACCTCTGTACCAGCAGATTGTCCCTTGCCTATGCATATATTGGCAATGCTAAGTGAGTTAAGGTGAGAGAGAGAGAGAGAAAGAGAGAGAGAGAGAGAGAGAGAGAGAGAGAGAGTTTCAGGAGGGAAGAAATAGGAGTGAGTTTGAATA
>NC_034590.1:29388087-29411919 GCF_900095145.1 Mus pahari | reverse complement strand
GAGATGGCCCACTGGCAATTGATAGTGTTGGGGGAGGGAGAGTCAAGTTTTCTTTAGGGATATGACATCTGAGAGCAACCTCTGTACCAGCAGATAAATCATGGGCATAGATGTGTGTGGCACTTTTAGTTTTTAATTGAAGAGAGAGAGAGAGAGAGAGAGAGAGAACATGTGTTTCAGGAGGGAAGAAATAGGAGTGAGTTTGAATAACTCACATTATATTCATACATGAAATTATCAAACACTAGAACTTAGCAGAACAAAATAGACAATGTGAAAAACTAAGTCCAGAATATAAAACCAAAGAATGTTAAGATTTACATACTACTTCTGCAAGGACAGGGACTCTGTGAGTCACAATACTGAGGCCCTTGTATTTGCTGTATACACATTTTTTCTCACAACGCTGAATAATTGTTCAAACAAAGAAAAAGAGGGGTAGCAATGCGGTTTTACAGAGATTTGGTATTTTTCAGTAAGCCAGTCACCAGATTGCGCTGGCTTATCCCTACTGAGTCTTGTCTAGAAGCAAAGTAGATAGCTTTGTCTGTGAGGCAGGAGAATGGCTACTTGTAAGTACTCTTGCAGGAGTGGGCTAGCCTAGGTGCTAGGAGGCTGTCCCTGTTGCCCATCTCTGTAGCTTGTCCCTAGCTCCTGCCAACTTACCTCCTGGAATGGGACCCTGGTTTCATTAACCTGCAATTAGGAGGTGGGGCATGAAACCTTGTTCTGAAGGTATGGAAGCTCACTTACCCACGTGGCGGCATCTGTGAAAGTTTTTGTGTTGGGCTCTTGGGCAGACATGCTGGTGTAACTGCAGGACTTACAGACAGCTCAGATGTACAAGCTCAAATGGTACTGCTCCTGAATTGCTGTGTCCCTGGGCACCCCTCAGCTACTATCAGCCACTCTTGCCCCTCCGCATGTGGTTGCTGCTTGCTGCTGACTTCTCTCACACTCTAGACCCTGCAGGATGACATAGGTAATCTCCTAGCCTATGCCTCGGGCATACCATGACCATATATGGGAACTCTGGACCTGTGTACCCCTGTCTTCTCAGTACACCAAGTAGATCTTCTCTTCACAATTTTCTTTGCCCTCAGCCCATTGGCCCTGGATTAGTGCTCTTTCTCCTGAACCTCTATTTTCTCCTCAGTAGAAACAAGAAAGTCTTTCTCCACATCACATTGAGTCAGTCAGCCTTTTAAAAATGTGCACACACCATTTCTCTTCTTCCTTCCATTACTGAAGATGATTTTAATGATGAATGTACTTCTTTGTCCTGTCCTGCCTATATTCTGTGTCTCACTCAGGCTGACAGATCTTGATATTCCTATATTTGAGTAGGTCACATACTTTCTTTAAACCCTTTTCTCTGGGGTTTACCTGGCTAAGATAAAAAGTTCGGTGCCTTCGAGTGGCCCCAGGCCCTATTGTCATACCCTGTCCTCTGTATTACATTACTAGCTTATTTTAGGCATCTAGGGATTGCCCTGCTTGGACCTTGTGTCCTGCAGCCTCCTTTATCCCAGACATTCACTCCTGAACATCTCTTAGATACCCTAAATGAAGTCTTGTTAAGTCTCCTTCTCTAACAGGCCTCTTCTGTCTTCTCAGCTGGCATGCCTTCACAGCACTTCCTGCCACTTCTCACACTGTACGCCTTTCCTGTGATAGCTCTTTCTCTCCTCAGAGCATGAATTTCTTGAGAAGAGGTACTTGGATTTGATTTCCATCCAGTCTTTTCCTAATTTTTCTGTTTCTGCTAGTGTGGCAAGCCTTCACTAACTCTGCAGATTAAAATAACAGTTGTGTTGCCCACATAGTCCTAGAACCAGAAGCCTACAGTACCTGATAGATTTCTCTGTCTCACAAGGCCAGAATCATGGTGCTACGAGGGCTGCAGTTTTGTCTGGAGGTTCTGAGTGGACCTGCAGGTTTTCAAGGTGGGATGGAATTCAGTTAAATGTGGCTGTGGGTGAAGGTCTTTTTGTTCTTGTCAACAAAGGCCACCTAGGGCTCATTTCCTCCTTGGTGTGGTCTGTCCCTCCAGTGTCAGAGCCAGTGGCCAGCTGAGTCCTTTATTCATTTGCAAAATTTACTCCTGGCTCCAGGTTGAGAAAACAGTTTTGATTGGACTGACCCAAAATGATAATCTGAGATAATCTCTGGATTTTCATTCCACTGCTTTTGGCAAATTGTCAGGCATGAGCTACAGACAGCCCTCTACCCTGGACACCATGGTCAGTACACAGGGAAAGTTCTGAGTAGGAAGGAGGTCTGCGTGCTACAGCTAAGTGTTACTGTGTAAGTCAGGCAGCCATCTAAATCTCAGGTATGGGTCCTGCCATCACCCCATCCTACAGAAGAAGGAACTGTGATACAGAATAAGTGACCTATCAAGGTCACGGATCTGCTGGGATGGCAGGCACTTGTCTCAGAGATAGCTCTATTTTTTTTTTTTTTGAAGTATGGAAAGAGAAAATGCATGAGGTTTGGCATCATCGGCGGTATATTCCGTGCATTGGTTCTATTGAAGCCTGGAGGGTCTGACCCATACAGGTGCTCTACATGCTTTCTAAGCCCTGGAGGTCGATTCTCAACATCATCCCTCTTCCACCAGCATCTCTGTGTTTCCCCAGTGGAAACCACTCTATATTTACTCCATTTCCTTTCCCTTCCCATACAGATGCTTACCCTAATTCTGAAGTTGTCTATGTTTGGACCAATGGCTCCACCAAGTCTGTGGTGGTGGCAGAAGATGGCTCCAGACTCAACCAGTACCACCTCATGGGGCAGACAGTAGGCACTGAGAACATCAGCACCAGCACAGGTAAAGATGCCCGACTTGTTGCCTGGGGCTAAGGGGCATCCCATTCCCTGTGGCTCCATGCTCCACTCTGTAGGAGTGCAGACCCTATGCAACTACTTTGGTTTCTATAAGCTCCCTTGCAGTTTGACAAAGGAGCATCAGCTACAGGGACCTGAGAATGGAGAGAGCATGAATCTGTAGTACATGTGCCATCTGCACTGTACATGTAGGCCTTGTCTGAAGGTCCAGTTATCAATTTATATAATATCCTTTCCCAAACCTAAGAAACAAGGTAGTCTCTGCAAAGTGGGCTATGCATCCTGCTGACTGTCCTCTTGTTTCCTTCTCTGGACATCTCAGAGATCCTCCTGAGGTTGAAACTGGGAAATCAAACTAGCAGTAGACAAAGACTGGCTAAGGTGATACCAACCAATGAAGAAGCAGATGCTGTCAATCACACAATACTGTCTCTGTAGGGCAGTCTGTATTGGCTTCAGCAGATAAAACATGAATGGTGAGGCCAAAGGCATGTACTCGACCTGCACTACCTTGAAGTGGGCCACACCTGTCCTGGCCGAGGGCCAGCAGGGTATAAGCTATCACCAGGTGATGGTACTGACTACCAGGGGGCACAGCTTGTTTGTTTATGTAGTAGGAGAGAAAAGTCTGAAAGAATGGTCTAAGCCATGATTGCAATGTGGGCTGAGCACCAAAAAAACCTTTGTTCACTTTACTGTTTGGTCACAGTCAAGCAGCTGGTGGCATATACACAAGACATCAAGAGCAAGTCCTTCTTTATATCACCTGTGTGGGCCAGGGCAGGGTCCTACTCACCAATAGCACAGTGTAGTGGGCATGTCTGAATGAGAAAGATAGCCTGAGAGGGGAATGTCTCTGTTTAGGTGTCATGCACTGGGTAAAGGAAGTATAATTTCACATCTGGCTTTAAGGAAATGAAATGAAAGGTATGTGGCAGAATCTGGGATGCTGACACAGGGTGCTGCCTTTGAGAATAGGTTTATACAATTACTCTGTTCCAACCTGCATTCTACAAAGATATCATTTTTAAAAGATTTGCCTGGTTTTGCTACTAATAAGTCAACAGTAAGCAATATAGAAACAAAAGACAGGAAGAATACAAAGGAGAGTAATTTCAGATCCTACTATATTTTGAATGGCATTTCTTGTCTTCACGTGTTATGGAGGAACAAAATTTAATCTTTTCCAAAGAACAAGATCTTGCTACTAGACCTATATCCATCTTTCTTTCTATCCCTGCTTCTCTCTTCCACATGAGAGCCTGTTCAGCCTCTTGGCTGCTCCCAGCTGCCCAGGCTATTAGAAAAAACACCCGTACTCCACCCTGCAGCCTGTGTAGGCATTGCTTAGAGCTTTGGTTCCTTTACTGTATGTAAGAAGGCATCTTTTACCTCTTGTTGTCTCTGTGGTTCCTTTTTCTCTGACATATCAAGTACATGTCTTAGGGCCTCTAGAGCAAACTTGCTACACTACGGGCTTTGGTTTAAGCAACCTCCAACATGCCAACGCCCTGTCTACACAGCCAGAAGACCACCCTACCCGTATAGGCAAGGCTGCAACTGGAGTTTGCATTGAGAATCTCTCCAAGACTCTGCTTGTGATCATAGTAACCCAGCAGCCTACCCCTCAGTCCCTAACACCTGCTTGATACTACTCACTGAAGAAGTATCCAGACCATCCAATGTCCTGTACTTCTCCAAGCACCCCTTCCATCTCTAGGGAGACACAAACTCATCCAGAAAGCCTCACTCCCATGGACCCATTGCCCACCCATTTTAGCTCCTTACCAGTTAACCATTAGGACGGCATCATTTTCAGCAAAAAATGGAAGATCTCCACGGGCCTCCCACACAGCCAGGCAAATCCAGAGAAGGCATTGGGGCATTGCCCAGGAAATCCAGCTTAGAGCAACAGAGGACACTAGTATCTCTGCTAGATGGCAGAGAGAACGAGCTTCCCAGATAGGTGTCCTGTGTGGCTTTTCCTTATGCTCCACCTGAGTCGGGAAAGCTCCAGGCCTTGGCAGACAGCAGTGCTCCTGTCCTGCTGGAGCTCAACAGCCGGGCAATAGGGAGGATGTGTTCATCCACAGCAGAGCTCTGGATGCCTGATTTCTATCTGCAAAGGCTAAATCCTCAGATCCTGATTGCTATAACCTGCAGAGTGGTGGGGGTGGGGGTAGGGAGCATGGCGCAGATTGACTGGGGATTAATGAAACACACAAATCTGATTTTCTCCGAAAAAGCATGCAATAGCAAGGGCCCTTCAGAGGCTAGAGTGCACAAGATTTGCTTATGACATGACCTTTAAGAAAGCAAGGCACCAGTTCCCACAAAAACCCCCGAGCTAAACAACCACAGCATGGATGCAGAGGACCTAGTGCAGATCCATGCAGGCTCCATGATTGCCACTTCAGTCTCTGTGCGCCCCCGTGAGCCCTGCTTAGTTGATTCATCCAGACTTGATATGGGGATTTGTGCCCCTGTATCTTGTGCCCATATGTGCATAGTCTTACTGCATCTTATTAGGCTGTTTTGGGTTGATACCCCTATTACCTGAAGGGAAGGGAGGAACAGTGGATGTAGGAGAAAGGGAAGGCGGGACTGGGTGAACTGGGAGAACTGGGAGGAGGGAAGGGAGGGGAGGCTGGAGTTGGGATGTATTGTATGAGAGAAAAATAAGAAAGAAAGAAAAAAGAAAGAAGAGAAAAGGGGGAGCAGAAAGAAAAAGAAAAGTGGATTGCACGATGCCCATCTCCAACTAATTCATCTCCAAGGCAACCCCCACACCCAGGGAAAATCATGGAAGAGGAAGCAGACCCACAAGCTCAGGATACCTCATCTGCTGTGAGGAAATGTGTTCTACATATGACTAGGAAGTTGCATCCATGAACCATCAGCAGTATTGATTGCCTGAACTACATCAGCATATGATAACACCAATTGACATAATTACTTGGAACAGGAAATTCCCAGCCCTAGGTGAAGAACTCCTGGTGGTCAGAGGGAGCTGGGAGAAGGAGAGGAAGAATCATCTTCCTCCAGGGGCAAGTTCCTGTGTAGGCTGTCTGATCCCCGTGGTCACCTCTGACACAATCATCTTCATACTGTAACAATAGCATTTAAAGAAGATGTCATAACTTTAGGATGAGGGCATGGGAAGAGAGGTTGAGAAATGAGGTGGTGATCATGTATAAAATTCTCAAAAAATCACCCAACAAATCATAAGCAAAGTACAAAAAAAGAGGTTTAAAAAAAAAAAAGAAAAGAAAAGAAAAGAAAAGATCAGGCACTCTCTACTACTAGAAGAGGTAAAGCATTGTGAACTCCTCTGAGAAGCCCAGTAACCCTGACCCTGGGAGGTAGAACTAATCTCCAGATTTGTGCATTTGCAGGAGAATACACAATCATGACTGCTCATTTCCACCTGAAGAGGAAGATCGGGTACTTTGTCATCCAGACCTACCTTCCCTGCATCATGACTGTCATCTTATCCCAGGTGTCCTTTTGGCTAAATCGAGAATCTGTCCCAGCTAGGACAGTTTTTGGTGAGTAATTCCAAGCCTGGCCTTGGCATAGGTATCTACAATGACCAGCTCCACAGATAACATTTGAACTGTGTGTTAAAAGGTGTGGCCCTTATCAGGTAGCAGTGTAGAAAAGAAGTCAGAGTGGGCTCACCAGAGCAGACAAGTTTATTCAGGAAAACCCGGGAAAGGCTTATTCAATCCAAGCAGTGAGAGAACCTCTCTTATAGACCAAGAGGCCTATTACTGATTTAGCTGGAAGAGAGGCATAAGAGAGGCTTTTGGGGTCAGCAGCTGGCTAAGCTCTTCTTTTGCTACAGGATTTATTCCAGTTAGGTTGTGTCTCAAGAGTTTAGGATGTGCGGCACAGCGCCATGCTGTTTTCAATTCCTTCAAACATCTGTTTTGTAGAACACTCTGTGCTTGTTCTGAGAGCCAGGTGCTTAGGTTAAGACATTGGAGCAATTAAGGTATCATCTCCCCTCTTGGTAGAATTTGGGGTTGGAAGCTTTAGGTGATAGAGCCTAGTAAGTCAGGCCATTAGGGCTTTTGCTTTGAAGAGGAAAGGTCTCTAGTCTCTTAACTCTTAGCCAGCGTCAAGTGAGATACTTTGACCCCTATCATGCTCCTGTCATGGCTAGCTATTCTACCTTGAGCTGCAAATCAACAGAGCCAACTGACCATAAATTAAACCCCCAAAATGTAAAACAAAGCAAACCTTTCCTCTTTCTAACCTAATTATTTCATGTATTTTGTGACAGTAACGAGAGGCTGATTAATATAGTTACTTCTATTATTGCCTATTCACTGTGGCCTTGGAAACAAATGAAGCAATTGGCTAAACTTTAAAAATTAAGAGATATGATTTCTCTTTGAATGGTAGTTTAGGGAATCTTGGTATGCTTGGTTATTATTTCCATTTTTGAAAAGCTTTCCTCACAAGAAGGACTTTTAAAAATTTCAAATTATAAGCATCCCTCCCTTCTTCCCTCCACTTTTTGCTCCTCTTTCTCTTTCAATGGAGGTCAAATCCAGATCCTTATGAATGGCAAGCAAGTAGTTTACCACCAAGCTATATTCCTAGGCTGGGCACAGTAGTATTTTTCCAAGTGCTTATCAGGTATTTTTTGAATTTTTATACAGATCCCTTTAAAATATATATACTACTTTAAGATCTTCAACAAAATCCTGTCACTCCATTGTATGTACACTAGTATATGGTAATAGTAAAACACTTTCAGCCCTCTGTGACTGTAGGCACTGTGTTTTCAGATACAGAGAACAATAGATAGAAGACATTTGAAATAACATCGATGTTGTACTAAACATGCACAAACTTGCTGTTATTTCCTGAAAATACAGTACAGTAACTCTTTACTACTTGATGATCTCATTATATAAGGTATTGTAAGGCATCTAAATATGGGTCATTATATGTAAGAGCCAGCCTGAAGAGTCTATACAGAGGCCATGATATTTTATCTAAGAGACTCAAATGTTTATGTGCTTTGGAATCTGAGGTGGTCCCTGAACTTATCCTCAACAGAAGCTAAATGGTGACTACTGAATGACTTTTCCTGGGAGGCATGAGAAATGTCTGTTCATGCCAGTTGTGACACCAGTGTTATACCAAAGAAATTATTGCATCCAAGCCTATCTTGTTAATCCAATCAGTTTATCTAAGTAACTTATAGGTCATAGGTTGAGGTTTGCTTACAGGAGCAAGCTGGTTGACATAGGAGAGCCGCATCCCTAGCAGCATGCAGGCAGTTCCATAATGATCCTACCTTCCCATTACAATCACTCCCTGCTTATATAATCTGGAGGAAAGGTCTTGGGATTCTGATAAGCTGTCTGTCTATTTCTTTCCGATTTTAAGCTCCCTGAGACTTTTAAGTTTCCAGGGCAACTTCCAGAGATTTATGGGCTTCCCAGGAAGGAATGTTTCGATTCAGAGGAAATAGCTATGTATCAATACTATTGAAGAACAATCTGGAAAAAAATCCTCATTGTGTAACCCCTTAGACGTTAGACACAGCAGAATCTGGCTTAGAAGATTCTTTGCTTTAGTGGATTCGACTGTCCCATCTTGAAACTCACTGCACTACTCAGCATTTTTCTTACTGTAACACAGTACCTGTGTTACCCAATCATAAGAAAGATCTATTTTGGCTCAGAGTTTTAGAGATATTTTACTTTGTGGTCATTTGTCTATATTTGCTTTGAGACTCTGGTAAGGCAGCATATTACAGCAAATGTGTTCACCTCATGGCCAGTGCATGTGTATGTGTAAGAGAGAAAGTGAGAGTGAGAGGCAGACAAACAGAGACAGAGGCAGGGGCAGTGATAGAAAAAGTATAGACTTAGACAATTAGGGCTGAACCCTAATACCCCTTTAAGGGCATGATCCTCCCTATGACTGGAAAACTATAAGCCACTCTCCACCACCTGGAGCCGCAGAACTAACCATTAACACTAGGGGCATTTGGATGACACCTGACTGAACCACAGAACTCATTCTTCTCCCAGCTAAGAAGGGATGCTAAAGGCAATTTGCAGATATTTTGTGACAGCAGACGCTCATCTTTTTTGTGTGCTGTAAAATACAGTTCACCCAGTAGTTCCTACAGCTAGTTTTCCTTCCACAATAGGAAAGCATTTGGGTTCACCTTATCTTGATGATAGTGTGTAAAAAGCTCTGGGTACCCCTGCTCATCACTCTGCTCCCAACTACTAAGTTCCTTACCTATATTCAATGTAGAATATGTATCAAGGTATGGAGATTGACTCATGGCCAAGGGGCACCCACTCACCAAGTTGATGGGCCTAATGAGCTCCATAGTGGACATTTATTAGTTAGGTAAGTGAAAAGTATGGACCACACTGCCTGTGATAGTCTTATTTCCTCTTGGAGGTTCTCTGCACATGATCAAATGTTGAATGACCCGAGTAGAGGCCTATTTGAGTGTCTGCACTCAACTATGTGCTCAGCATAAATTGCTGACTGTATTGTTAAGAAAAATCAAAATGCTTCCTTAGGCATTCATTCCACATTGGTTCAATATTCTATGAGTTGAACCAGATGCTGGACCATCATTGGCTCCTGGTGCTTCATTGGTTCCACATGGTGTCTGTATCAGAGTTCTACCAGCATCTGGCTTAGAAACGCAGTGTTGCTGTCACAGGAGGGTGGGATCCCAAGATTAAGAGGCTGGCAGGATTGGTTTATACCTGAGGCTTGTGAAGGAGACTCTATCCCAGGAGTCTTCCCTTGCCTTTGGTAGGCCTAGGGCTTACAGCTGCACATTCCCAGTGTTTCCTGTGTGTGCAAGCATATAAACTCAGAATTTCCCCCTTTTAAAGACTTATCAGTCCCAATGGATTAAGGAGAACATTGTCAGCTGACATAATTACTTTCTTAAGAGCCTAGTTCCTTATAAGGTCACAATCCTAAGTAGTTAAGATTAGGACTTCAGTGTGCCAAGTTGAAGGACATCAGAGTTCGAGCTGTATACACATGTATATAACAGGTACATTTCTGTCATATCCCAAACACAGGTCCATGTGCACAGAAGTGTGAAAGGAGAGACTGTCTAGTCTGTAAGAGTCCCCAGTCCTGCCTCCATAGATGGGCTGTTTCTTCATAGGATGGGAATCTGAGTACACTGCTCAGTGCCTATAAATCTCCAGCTCTCCTGCATGGTGGATATAGTACACTCTTCCAGAAAGTAGCTTAGGTCAGATGCTGACAGTTGGCTGATAATACACAAATCTTCCAATGGAAAGTCATGTGTCCTCCAAGCCAGACAACTGCAGTGCTTGTCTAGAGCCCCAACAGGCTCAAGGATATTGCCCCTGCTTTGAAGGAGAGAAGGTCTCATTCTGCTACAGCAATGCTCAGGCAATTCTGACATCTCTTTATGGTCAGTGCACAGAAAGGAACACACTGAATCATTCTGTCTCAGCCCATTGCCTATGAGGTACACTGTAAATCTCCATGAAGCACACTGCTGAGCCCTGTGTGAAGGTCACTGACACTCTTCATGTGGCACACTTACCTCCGTCCCACAGAGACAAACCACTCATCCAAACATCTTTAAAGGCAAGTATCAACAATTTCCCCAACCAGTCCAAAGAAAGGGGGTATAGTTATATAGAAATCAGACTACAATCCATGCATTCCTCAATTTTTATTATAGAGGATGAAGACAGAGGGAGCAATTAGATGAGCAATGTTTTCACTGCAGAAAATGTGAAAATCACAGGGGTATTTGGGGAGAAAGGAGTTAGCTAAGGCTAAAAGCAAGAGGCCTATGTTCTGTCATGTTTGGGGAGGGAGTTCTGGAAAGGAGCACTGATTTCTGTTCCCACGTTGTACTCTGCCCTCTCTTCATCGAGCAGGAGTGACCACAGTGCTGACCATGACAACACTCAGCATCAGTGCCCGGAATTCGCTGCCCAAAGTGGCCTATGCCACAGCCATGGACTGGTTCATTGCTGTCTGCTATGCATTTGTCTTCTCTGCTCTGATAGAATTTGCCACAGTCAACTACTTTACAAAGAGAGGATGGGCATGGGATGGCAAGAAGGCCCTGGAAGCAGCTAAAATCAAGGTAAGGAATGGCTTATTATCCTCCTCCTTTTAGGGTCCATTGCCAAGAAAATGGGCCTAATTCTGGATCCAAGTATTTAACAGGAATTTTTTTTCTTTCTGTCTCTCCCTCAAGAATGATTTTTCCTCTTACCTGCAAGGCTCTTTACAGGTTCTTACACATGGTTTAATTTATTTTAGATCAATTTCATTCAAGTAAGGTCTGGTGTTCACTGAATGGCTTGGAGATAGCTGGTTAGTTTTGTAATAACAATCCTATCTAGGGATGATGTGTTTGGGTTTTAACCTCTGTTATACCACAGCATGTTCTTTTATCCCTAGTCCATGCGTTATATCTTCTTTGAAGTAGCCAGCATGTCTTGGAGAGGGTGGACAGCATAATAGAAGTTATCCATCAGCCAAAATGACCCAGTGCTTTGAGGCAATGATTTGGCCCACTCAGCTGTGAGCACAGCCAAAATGACCCAGTGCTTTGAGGAAATGATTTGACCCACTCAGCTGTGAGCACGCATACTAGTGTGAAGTGTCGCACAGTCACGGGATCTGTCATTGCATGCTTCACACATGATTTCACTCTAATATAAGTAATAACTGAGGGAAAAGAGCAGCCCAAGGCCCCAAGCTGAATCACTTCCACAGGGATGAGAAAACGTACAGGTCCAGAAAATAAAACCACAGATAATAACCCTCTAATTACATTATGCATGGGACAGACATTTAAGCAAATCCTCTGTACTGAGAGAAGGTGAGACCAGTACTTTCAGGGGAAGATGGAAAGGAAATCTTAATCTATCCTCTGTTAAATAAGCCCAAGGGGAGTCCGGACTGAGTTGTGGATGAATAGAGTTAGTTGGCCTGAACCACACCAGCTGGCAAACCTGTGCACTTCCATCCCATGGAGTTCATCTGGTTCTACCTCATGGAGCCTGACCCAGTTATGCCTGGGTCAGCCCTGGCTTGTCACACCATTTGTGTTTCTTTCCAACAAACAACCTTTTCAACTGCATTAGCTTCCCCTTATAAATCTAAAAGTTCAGCGACCTCACTTAGCATCTGACTGTCCAGCATATTTTCCCCCATATGCCCATTTTTTTCTTCACAGTGCCTATTTGAGTTTGTTTTCAGGGCTTGGGGGGGGGGTGGTGGTGGACTCAAATGATTTGGTTGCTGTGGATGATCTGTGGGGTGCTGGAGAAACATTTGTATAAACAGGATGTCCTTGAACTGTTACAGGCACCATGTAACTTTTCTTTTCTAAATCTGTGGGGCAAAAGAAGGGAACATAGTTTGACCAGTCATCCTCACAGTATACCCCACTGGTAAGCCATATGAGACAAGATGATGAGTTGTTCTCCCTGTGCTGAGCCCTACCACAATGCTGGAAAGGCTTTTTTTTTTTGTGGAGGTACCAATCAGGCAGGTCAGACACACTCTCAGACTCACGGGCTAAGTGAGAATGAGTGTCTTCGTGGGAATCTGTTGCTGTGAAGGGATCGTCGCGAGAAGTGGAGAAAACTTTAAGAACTCAGAAAACAGGCTACAATCTCCATTGTTTCATGCCTATCCCCAAGAAAGGAGGAAGAAGTGAGGTGAGACAGAAGATGATGATGCTCTGTGCATAGGCTCAGAAGAGCCTCAAATAATCCCTGCTGAAACTGTGAAGAGAGTCAGAGCACACGGTATGGAAGTGATGCTTCTGTCTCACTGGCTAACATGTGGGTGCTGAGTGACATTCTTCCTGGGGAATCATGAACAAGCATCACGCATCCAAGACAGGGAATGACCGCAAATAGTTCTAAAACCCAACACAGTGAACCCATGAGTTATACTGGGGTTACAGAAATATAAGTGAGGAGTTACTTACAGGAGCACAACTGACTCAAAGGCATCTGAATCACCAAAGCCAATGGATCACAAAGTGAAGCACATTGTACGACCTGCAGACAGCTCAACAGCCTGACTACTCCAGTTAGTTCAGTTGGCTGGAGTCTTGTCTGAACAGCCTGGCTGTTCTTCTGGGTGGTTCGTGTGATCTGATCCTTGATGAGGCAGATTGCTTGTCTTGTCTGAGAGTGACTCTTGGCAATCTTTCCATCTTACATATGCTTGCAGAGGGGAAGCTGGTGAACCTGTTCAACTTCAGGGACTTCCTGGGGGGTATTTTTGAGTTGTTTGCTTCCTAAGCTCCAGTAGCTTGTGGTTTGCCCTCCTGTAAGCACGCTGTTGTCTTAATGAGAAAACTCCAACATGGAAGGTTTAAATCTCTCCAGGAAACTGTTACACAGCCATGGATCTGCCTTCTAAGGACAACTGTGGCTAGAAAAGACCAGGCAGCTGAGGCTGTTTTTGAAGTTGCTGACTGCTGGCTTATGTTGCTGATAGCTGGTCAGAAAGTACTTTCTGGAAGAGGGATCCATGTGGATCTCTATGTGAGGAAAACCCACCTGAACTTTACTCTATATTGTGCTGTTTCTGTCCTCTCTTTATGCTTGTCTCTCATAGTTCAAAGCACATGTCACCATGAAGGGCAGTATGGTCATCTTTCCATGTCTGCAGGCCCCATATCTTTGATACAACTAACCACAGTTTAAAATGTTTGAGAAAAATATTGGGTATGTAGTGAAAAAGCTCAGAATTTGATTTTTGGTTATTCACCAAACATTACAAAAAGAACAAGTATTTACACAGTGTTAACTTGCATTGGGTATTAGAAGTCCTTCAAAGAATTTAAAGCATGTGAGAGAATGCCCTCAGGCAATGGGGAAACAAACACTAAGCTGTTTTATATATAATTCTTGTGTAGCATCTTATTTTGATAAATGTGTGCCTATTGAAAGAATTTTGTCTTCTGTTGTCTTCGTTCCCTGATTCTCAAAGATGAAAATTGTTTAGAGTAATTAGTCACACTTACTAAGATTCTGGAAGACTGGCATGAAGCCTACATGGTGGTTTTCTGCAGCATGGACTGCTTCCTGCCCATCTGCCCTGCCATAGTCCGTGGGGGTCCCATACTCCTTACATCTGGCTCAGCACTTGGTTCTCATTTATTCTCACCTCTACCTCCCTCCTTCTGCTCTCTTTTTGTTATCATTCCACATCTTTGCTGGCTGACATGTTTTCCATAACTACAATACAGCTTTATTTATATTTTATTTAATGAGATGGCATTATATTGATAATGATTTTGAAATGAAAATTAAACTAATATTTTATCATGTATATTTTTAAACATACAGCAATGTTTAAAATGTTTCTGCTCATAACATTTTACTATTTTTATGTTATAACAATCTATGCACCATCTTATCTATCCATCATTCTACTTAGCATCCATCCATTCAACTACCAATCTATTCATCTATCATCTGTCATTCATTCAACCATCTATTATCCATGTGTCCATTTATCATTTGTACATTATTATCTATTCACTGATCTAGTTTTCATCAATAGCCCATTTTATTTTCTATACATATCAAAATAAATTTCATGCATACCATTAACCAGAGTTCAGTGTGAGTTATTATTTATTTAATTCCCTTGGAGGAAAATGTATCCAACATAAAGTACACAAACAGGCATATCTTTGTTTAGTTCCTGCAAGCACACACTCCTGTGTCCCCAAAATTATCACATCATTAGTAATTAGGAAACTCTATATATCTCTTTCTAAACAGTTCCTGTCCTCACCTCCCTAAATGTAACCACAGTTCTGATGTTTACACATTAAGTTATAACCTGTTCTGGAATTCCATATATAATTAAAACAAAGAAGCAAACCAAAACACAAGACAGCATGCACAAGACATTTGCTGGATCCAGAATAGTCCGAACTGGAGACCACACATATGCCCATCAAAAAGACATAATTATACACTCTGAAAAGAAATGATACTCAACAATAAAAGCTGTTGAAAGCAGCTGCATAGCTGATTCTTGTGAGCCCTTTTTGACATACACCTTGCACCAAGGACTTCTTACTGTAGTCAGTATTTCAGACCACTCTCCCTTTAATTATTCTCTAAAGGTCATTCTCTAGAATGTTTCTTAAAGCAAACTGCATAGAGTATTCATTCCCAAGGGCTCACTTAAATCAAGAAATGATTGTTACAGTGATCTTAATTCAGTTTACAGTAGGTTCCTGAGAAATACTAAACACTAACACCAATAAGGACTCGTGCTCACCCACACCTATCTGCTGTGGGATTCTAGGCTTGCAAGAGGCCTGTCCTCTCCCAGCACCAAGCTCATGCTCATTGTCTCCTTTGAAAACAGACTGTGAGACCTTATCCAGGAGCTGAAAGGTGACATGTCTCTACCTTCTTATATTTTGCAGAAAAAAGAACGTGAACTCATACTAAATAAGTCAACAAATGCTTTTACAACTGGAAAGTTGACCCATCCTCCAAACATCCCAAAAGAGCAGCCTCCGGCTGGGACCGCGAATGCACCCCCAGTCTCTATCAAAGCTCCTGAAGAGAAGACTGCGGAGAGTAAAAAGACATACAACAGCATCAGCAAGATCGACAAAATGTCCCGGATTGTGTTCCCTATCTTGTTTGGCACTTTCAACTTAGTTTACTGGGCAACATATTTGAATAGAGAGCCCGTGATAAAAGGGGCCACTTCTCCAAAGTAACCCAGGAAACCCTAGTCCCACAGAAACGAAACTACGGAGAGGCCGAGCTCACAGAGACTCTTTGGACGCAGTCTTTCCGGAAATTTTGCATGTTTAATAATATGTACAAATAATATTGCCTTGATGTTTCTACGTGTAACTTCAAATGTTTCAAGGATGTCCCCTTAATAAACCAAGCAAATGGCCTTCTAGAACAACGACGGGAGGCAATGACTGACTCTCAGATGCTCAGCGCCCTAACATCAGTAGTTTACAAACGAGAGAAGTATATTTTTAACTGTTCTGAGTATATGACATTTTTATACTTCGAATGCCATTTCATACGGTTTTTCCCAGCCAACAGAACATTTTAGGGAACTCCTGTGATGACCACTTCACAGGTGACAAAAGCAAAGATCCTGGGGTACATGCTGTCCATGAAGAGCAAACTGTGGACATTTAAGTCCAGTACGAATTGCCTTTAACAATTCTTGTTCTGAAATTAGAAAAATACTGCATGAACTGACATTAAAAAATAGAATAAGCAAACATTTATGCAGACAAATTTAATGACAAGCACATAGTGTCTTAGATTAGCAGATCAAATACTTCCCCCAAGGAAATCAACTAATTCAAAGTTAATTTTTGTTTTGTGGAAAATAAACCTATTTCTCATCCCACCCCAACACCTCAACAACCTTAATAATGACTAAGAAAAAAACAATCTTAAAACCTTCAAGCAACAAGGCCTTGGTCTTTGGAGGCGGTACTCTGTGACCATGGTTTCTGGACGCCGGCTCCTCTTGCTGCCGCTTCAGTGCTGAGAAATTGTAACTGAGTTATTTTCTGTTTTATTTCCCTGTACATATTTCATGATTGGATTATCGCTCTGTTAGCTTTTGTATATGAATCTTAAATGTTCATTAAAAAAATGTAAAAATGACCTGATCTCATGCCATGTAATTTATAATTTAGATTTAATTTTTGACTAGATCCCTAAAAAGGGTGTAAGAAAATCTCATATGAAAAGAAAAAACAAACAAACAAACAAAGAGTTAAAACTTAGTGGGAGACCCCTACTCTTCCCACATAATTATGCCGAAGAATGCTTAGAGAGGATACTGTTGATGTGACAAGGGTAGACAGATACAGCCGGTGTATCTTCCTACCATAGCTCTCCGTGTGCTCTCCTTAGCACATTTCCAGTGTTTGCTACAGACAGAATAACTATGGATCCTGACCGTACAACTCCCTTATGGGCCTGATGACAGCTGTTCCTGATTTTGTGCCCGTCTTTCTGGGTCAGAAGATTGTTGAATCTGGCCATACAACCTTTCTCAATGGCTCTCTGGTTCTGGTCATATCCCTCTCTTTTAAGGACCTGGTGAATGCTGGTCCAAGCTCTGCACCCAATTTCAGTTGTTCACTAATAGTCAGGCAGAACAATTGGTGCACATACTCACTGTTTGAATAAATAATAAATAATATTTAGCAGTTTGGAACCAATAGGTTGTATCCTAAATTTGGAACTCTAGAATTATACAGAGGAGTTATAACTATCAAGAAAATAAAATTGATGATTAGGTCTGCTTTGACAAGGTAGGTACCATGCAAATATCCTAATTCACTTTCTTAGTGTGTTTTCTTATACATGTTTGTTGTGTGTAATTTTATAAAACCATGCTTGCTCCTTGCCTGGTGCCCACCTATGCTATGTTCTGAGATCAGCTGCCACCAACAGCTGTCTCTCTCAGCCCCAAAGGTTAGTTTCGCCAAGCCACCCTGGTCTCACTCATCTGCCAAGCCGCCAGCTTGTTTTTTTCCCAAGAACACTACCGGTTCCTCCATGCTTGTTCCTCTGGCTGTCTGCTTTCTCCTCTTGCCCACCTTAGCTACAAACAGAATACAACAGACTGCCTTAATATTTACAAACTTTCAGGTAACTCAATGGCTGGGTGAAGAATCTATTGCTCTAAACTTATCAGCTATCCTATAGAATTCCACACTTGGCAGAGGCCACCGCCTGTTCAAGATGTCCCAGACCTTACATAGTTGTAGCTCCTCTCCCCAAAGCCTAGCAGAAAAGCCTCCTCCTCCCTCCCTCTCGTCCCCTCCTCTTTCTCCCGGGACCCAGAAATCACACCTTTGTCTCTTCACACAGTGATTAGCTTCCACCATCTTTATTGACACTATCAAGAACCAATTAGATAAATGACACCTTCATCTGTGCATGTGCATTTGGACACATACTTATTCATGTTTGCACACATGTGTTTATGTGTGTCAGTACCTCTGTGTGCTCATGTGGAGACGATGTTGACATCAGATGGTTTCTTTAGTTTACCTCTGCCTTATTTTTTGAGATGGACTATTACACCAAACCTGGAGGTCACCATTTCAGCCAGACTGGCTGGCCAGCAAGCCCCTGCTATGCTACTTTCGCCAACTTCCCAGTGCTAGTATTACGGGCACACAAAGGCACACCTGACTTTTTACATGCGCACTGAAGATCAAGACTTGGTCTTCATGCTTGTGAAGCAAGCGCTCTCTTGATACAACTATCTCACCAGTTCCTCTACTTTTCCTTATACAGCAATGCTCAGTGTCTCAGAATAAGAGTGACAGAAAGGCCACTCTAAAATGCTATGGAAGCATTTCCCTGAAATATGACAATGACATCTGTAGCATGACATGTTTCTGTTACTACACAGTGTGAAAGACTTCTGGGAAAACCAAAGCTAAGGTTCCGTGTGGAGTCTGATTTCCAATATTTCTTTAGTTCTAGATTTTTATCCTCTCCTTACTGCTCAGCATCACACTGCAGTTGCAAGAAGGTGGAAGAGGAAATATTACAATGTTTACATGTGTTAACACCCATCTTGAATTTCTTACTTTCAATAGATAATGACACCTTCTTCACCAGTTTGCACTGAATATCTTTAGATGTGGCTTTTGCACCAAAGTCCTTGCTGAGCATCTTGGAGACTGCCCGTTTTATGCTGCTGAACCTGTAATCTGATGAATATTTAACAAAAAAATAATCACATTGTTTTCCATTCTGTGATTTTGTGTTGTAGACCTCCTCAGAGTTTGTTATTTTTAATGAGAGCATAATAAAGAATCACCTTGGGGGAATGATGACAAGGCAAGCAATAACAGTTCCAAAGACAATTATAAATTATACTGCTCTACTTTTAGAGAAGAATATTTAAATGTCTCTCTTTTTTTTTAACATCACCACAAATATAAAAGAAAGTGCTCTTAACAGTTCACAATCAGTACTTTGTATATCCTTTCTTATGAGTCTAAAGGTCTATCTAGAGCAAGCTTTGAATGAGGTTGACATAGAAGTATGTGTTTGCTCTCGATGATTTTGTTCACCTGCTTGAGGAGTAACTAAAATTGTCCAGCAAATGCAATCTGTTGAAGACAGGGAAGAGGCTGTATACCGTTTGTTCATCTTTTTGATGCTACCTGAGAAATTGCACTGCAGATCTCCCTCAGGACAAGCTATGGGAAAGAGCAGCAAACAGAAAAATTCTACCTTACAAGCAGTAACACTGCAACTCAAAGTCATTAATTCTTTGCCTTAAAGCATATGACCTTTGAGGCATAAATGCAGGCCTATATTACTGTGTCTTACAGTCCCTAAGCCTGAGTTTACAACACCATCGAACCCTTTATGTCGATGATGATTTAGAATCAAATGTGACCTAAGATGAAAGTATTGATTCCAAGGCCTGGGTAAATGATTATACATTTAGTATGCCTTAGATACTTTTCCCCCACTGAAAACATATCCAATTACACTTTCTTTAAAGTCTGTGGTTCTGTGATGTCACAAACTTAATACCCTATTTAGTATAGCACTCTTCTCATAAGTAAAAGGAAGAGAGGCAAAGAGTGATGACAGGAGGGGAGGAGGAAGGAAGGGAGAGAGAAGAGGAGAGAGAGAGAGAGAGAGAGAGAGAGAGAGAGAGAGAGAGAGAGAGAGAANGAGAGAGAGAGAGAGAGAGAGAGAGAGAGAGAGAGAGAGAGAGAGAGAGAGAGAATATAACACTGAATCACTGAATGAGAGATGAGAGACCTGTTGTCTATAATTGGATTGTTCTTTCTGGAGTTCTAGTGTGAATGATTATGGTGATGCCCCGGGAGCAACTGCCTCAAGGAAAACCACAATGGAAACACAGAGTCTTCAATCAACATTAGCCCCCACCATGAGACCTAGTCTCAAAGCAAAAGAACCCCTTCTTTGAAAAATTGGAAATGCTACAGTTTTTTTCTGTCTTTTAAAATATTTAAAAACTGGCCTTAGTGTCTTTTTTTATAACTCACTGAAGAACAGGTGGGAAGATTCTAGGAGTTAGAGGGGATGGAGAAGAGCAGGAGAACGTGGGCCACTGAATGAACTAAGCAGGACACATATGGACTCACAGAGACAGTGCCTGCATGGGACCTGTACCAAAATTATACGCTATGGCTGACAGCTTAGTGCTTTCCTGGAACTCCTAACAGTGGGAATGGGTGTATCAGTGCATCTCTGACTCTTTTACCTGCTCTTGGGACTCTTTTCCTCCTCTTGGGTTGCCCTGTCCACCCTCCATATGGGAGACTTTGCCTTATTGTATCTTGTTCTGTCCTCTTGTCTCTTGGAGGCGTGCTTCTTCCTGAAGGGACACAGGAGAGGGAATGCCAGGGGTGGCGAAGCTTCCAACACTGCAGGGAGGAGAACTGTGGTCAGGATAGATTGTAAGAGAGATGAATCTATTTTTAATTTTAAAAAGTAAAAAAAAAGGGGGGGAATAAAAACATCATATAATACCCAGTAGCTTTCATATATACAAATAATGAACTTCAGGGGGAATAATTTTGAAAAATATCCCATTCACAAGAGCTCAGTAAAAAACAAACAAGCAAAACAAAACAAAACAAAACAAAAAACCTAAAAGTTCCTAGGGATAAATCTAACGATGGAAGTGAGAGGCCTCCACAATGAAAACTCTAAGACACTGAAAAGGAAGTTAATAAAGAGACTAGATGAGAGAGAGAGAGAGAGAGAGAGAGAGAGAGAGAGAGAGAGAGAGAGAGAGACTAGATGGTGGAAATATGCCCAATGCTTTTAGATTAGCAGAATAAATATTGTAAAATGGTTTTACTGACAAAAATAATCTACAGATTCAGTAAATCTCTGTCAACAGTTTAATGACATCCTTCCAGAAACAGAATTATCAAACCATAAGTTCATATTAGAAACACAAAAAGTCACGAAAACAGCAAAAGCCATCCTAAGGCCAAAGAACACAGCCAGAGGTGTCACATCACCATTCACAAGTTATACTGCAGAACTATAGTGATGAAGGGAGTAAGGCATTACCATAAAAACAGGCTCGTAGACACATGGAACAGAATAGAGGACCTTGCAATAAACCTAAAAAGAGGATGGTCACTAAAAATTTGTGTGAAGGTATCCGAAGCATACATTGGAAAAAGTAAAATAGTGAGGTTAGAATTGGTTATTTTCCTATAGAAGAATGAAAATATCTATCAATATCTCATTCTGTACAGTAGACCAAAGATTTTATTTAAAAATCCAAAATATTGAAACTGCCAGAGTGAAGCATGGGAACGTACATTCAGCACAGAAGCACAGACAAGAACTTTCTGCCACAGTCCAAACACAGGCAGAGAAGTAGGGATGGCAGCATTTGAATCAGGGACACAAAGTAGAACTTTTGAGTTGTGTATTGTATAGGCAGCCACTTGAAGAGCATTATAGTTATACCCAAACCACAATTTAGAAACATAAGCATTAAGAGGGCAATCAAATAGACATCAGAATGAACACTAATATGTTTTTGTCATGTGGGAGCATGGGGAAATTTTCTGTATTCAAATCAAGGTGCAATAAGATGTTGATAAATTTGACTAGAAAAGTATGTTTTAGTACTTGTGCCAGCTTGGCTTTAAGTGAACTTGATGCAAACTAAAGTCATAGATAGGAGGGAACCTCAGTTAGGAATGCGCCTCCATACAATTGGGCTGTAGGTAGGCCTGCAGGGTATTTTGTTAGTGGTTGATGGAGTGTCCAGCCCCTTGTGGGTAGTGCCATCCCTGCACTGGTGTCCTGTGTTTTATTAGAAAACAGGCTGAGCAAGAGATGAGAACTCCATTGCCTCTTCATCATCTCTGGCATCTAGAGCCCTACCTTGCTAAGTGCTTATCCTGACTTTGTTCAATGATGAACAGTGAAGGTAAAGTATAAGCCAAACAAGCCCTTTCTTCCCCGAGTTACTTTGTTCATTGTCTTTCATCACAGCAATAGTAACCCTAAAATAATACTGTGTTTACATCATTTCCACCCTTCCATTCCCCATATAACTCCTCCTTTGTTCCCCAACTCCCTCTCAAGTAGGCTACCAGCAGGTTTGATCCTTTCTTCCTTCCATTTGGGTTATCTAAGTGTCTCTGCTACTTGCTAAGATCAGCTCCTTCCTCTGTCTGTCTCCTTTCTTATAGGATTGGCCAGACACTAGTTTGAACCATACCAGAGATCCTATAGCCATCACAGGTAATTCAGAGTGCCAAAGCCCTAGCAGTAGCCAGGCTAAAACACTGCAGTTGCCCTATCTATTCTGAGAGCCAGGACCTTGACCTCAGTCCACAGAGCACTGAGAAAGAAGTCCAGGACTCCTTAACCAAACTGTAAAAGCACCAGACTTAGAGCAAAGAAACAGAAAAGCTGGATAAGGCTGTGTCCCAAGTACCAGGGGGAAAAAAGAAAAGAAGAATTACAGATCCCAACCTTGCTATGAATTAGTCCATTCTTGAATAATGCAAACATTTCTGCTTAAAGAACAGAGACTTGACCCATAAAGGAAAAAAAAAAAAAAAAAAGGCAACTGCTAATGACTCATCATTTTTACCTACAGATTAGCACATCTGTCATCACTTGTTCTGTTTAGATTTTTGTCAACTTGACACAAGCTGGAGCTATCTGGGAGGAGGAACTTCAGCAGAACAAATACCTTGATCAGATTAGGTTGTAGCCAAGTCTGTAGGACATTTTCTTAACTGATGCCTGATGTGCCATATCTCAACTCACTGAGAACAGTGCCACCACTGGGCCGGTGGGCTTGGATGGTATAAGTGTTTGGTTGAAACCCATGCTCATCCTCGGTACAAGATTAAAAAAAAAAAAAAAAAGAAAAATTGCTATTCTTTCTGCAACCCTGCCAGCAGGAAGGGAATTCCAGGCTAACACATCATCTTTCCCTGTCTCAGAATTCCTAGCAACTGACCCATGAGTGTCCACCAAAGGGACACAATCTTAGCTCCTAGCTGTCATGTCTTCACCCTGTGCCTGAGACCCTTGCTTTAGCCTGGATGTGTGACTTCTCTGATCTCCATTTGTGAGATCAGTGAACCCACCCTAGAGCTGCCTCTTAACAAACCCTGCCTTAATCTACTTTTAATTTGGTCTAATCTGGCCTATGTCTGCATGACCAAGGGAAAGAAAAAGCCTATTAATAAGCAAGCAAATGGAGCAAGCCGTGGACAAGCCAGTAGGCAATGTTCTTACACAGCCTCTGCTCCAGTTCCTGACTCCAGGTTTCAACCTTGACTTTCTGGCCTGGATTATAACCTGAAATAAAGCCTTTCATTCCCAGGCAGCTTTTGATCATGCTCTTTACCCCAGCAGCAGAAAGCAAACAAAGAATACCTGTTGCATAGCATTTTCCACCTGAGGTTGAAACCTTCCATCCAGAGCCAAAACTTATTAACACATGATATGAACAACTCAAATTAGCTTCAGGAAGTTCCTGAAACTAACCAGTATCAGTAGATTCCCTTCCCTCAAGGTGTATATAGAGAAAAAAACTGCTGAGAGTCACTCTCATACAAGCCAAGTTGTGAAGACTCTCTGTAAGAAGCAGGGACCAGCAGAGTTTTCCGAAGAACAACTAAGCCACCCAGAAAGGACACTCTCCAACCTGTTAAGCTGGCTTCAGGCTGTTCAGTGTGCTCCAGATTTCCAGCTTTTGTGAGCTGTCACTCAGGCTGTGGTGGGCTTTGGTGATAAAGTTTTTTCAGTCATTTCTGATCCCGTAAATAACCACTCGCCCATATTCTTACAAGTAACCCTAATAAAACCTATTTGTTAACCAAGCTGGATATTGGTCTAATCATCCCCATTTCTTTGGTCTGTTTTTTTTTTTTTTTTTTTT
>NC_034590.1:29363323-29387521 GCF_900095145.1 Mus pahari | reverse complement strand
AAAATGATGCTTTTCTGGACAAAGTAGAATAAGTGCACATCTGAATTTACAGCAGTTTAAACAGCATGGCACAAGAAGTTTTCAAACTCAAGCCAGAAAAATCCAGCATAAAGATGAGAGTTGGACCTGAAGTCCCACTCCTAGGTAAGACGCTATTGACAATTGACCTCTGCAGGGAAAGAGAGAGTCAGTTTTCTTTAAAGATGTGGTCCCTGCTGTGATGACCACCCTTCAGGGAAAGCCACATATGCAAGCGTGTGTGGGCAGCACAAATTAGACTTGAACGTTTCAAAAGAAAAAGAAGGCACTGACAGGTTGGGAAGAGAAGATGGAACTTCTTGGAACCGAGGGAGGGTGCAAATATTATCAAAGCACATTGTATACAAGTCTCAAAGAACTAAGAAAATATAACAGAAAAAAAGTCTCATGGAGTTCTGCTGTGAATCCACCCAGGCAAGGCTTTTATTGGTTTTGATCTCCTTATTTGAGTTGGGGCGGCTTACGTTGTTCATCTCTTCTTGTTCTAACTTTGGGGGTGTGGATGAATGAATCTAGAAATTCATTTCTTTTTTATTTTCAGTGTAATAGGTTTATGAAGTATTTCCTTATATCTGAATTTCCATGGCTTGTGCTGGAATGTTTTCCTGTTTATTTCTGATTCTGTTCATTTGTGTTATCTTTCTTTTGGTTAATAGGGCAAAAGGTCTGGCAATGTTGTCTATCTTCTCAAAAGAATCAGCTTTTAAATTAGTTGATTTCAATTCCACCCTTGTTTCTATTTCACTAATTTCTGCTCTGATTTTTTTTTTTATTATTTATTTCTGTCTACTATATTTGGATTCGATTTGTTACTGTTTTCCCAAACTATTGAGTCATGTCGTAAAGTCATTTTATTTGTGCTCTTTCTGATTTTTTAAGTGTAGTCATTTAGAGCTACACATTTCCTTCAGAGGACTTCTGTTCCTGTGTCCCAGAGATACTACTCCATTTTCATTTAGTTGTGGAAATGTTTTTTGATATCTTCCTGAATTTCTTTATTGACTCATTTGTCATTCAGTAATGAGCTTGTATTATTACCAGAGTTTTACTTGCTGTTGATTTTGAGTTTTATTGCAATGTGGACTGATAGGATACATGGAGTTATTTCAATTTTTCTGAATTTGTTAAAGTTGGATTTTGACTCAGGATATGACCTATTTTAGAGGAACTTGGTTGAGCTTCTAAGTAGGATGAGCATTCTTTGGTGTTTGTGAGAAATACTTTGTAGGTATCTGTTAGGGCCATTTGTTATATGAAGTCACTTAATCCTGATGTTTTTCCGCTAACTTTTCTCCAGATGTCTACTGAAGAATTTGGGGTGATGCAATTACCTACTAATAGTGAGTTGTAATTAGTCTGTGTTTTAAAGTCTAATAATGGTATAATAGCATGCTTTTTATGAAGTTGTTATGCCAGAATTTGGTCCCTCTGTTTGGGATAGTAATGTCTGCTTGGCTAACTGTTCCCTTGATAAGCATGAAGTGTCCTTATGTATCTCTTCTAATTAGTTTGGATTTGGATTTGAAGTCTATTTTGTCTCATATTTGGACAACAATACTGTCTTACTTCCTGGTCCTATTTGCTTGGAACACTTTTTCCCCCCCAATCCTTTCACTTCAATATTGTATGAATTTTTTAATAAATGATTTTACTCAGGACAACAAAACTATGATTTTTTTTTAAAAGACGTGGTCTCTCTGTGTATTTCTGGCTATCCTGGAACTTGCTATGTGGATCAGGCTTGCCTTTAATTCACAGATATTCTCAGGCCTCTATCTCCCATGTTCTGAAAAAAGATATGTATCATTACACCAGGCTGGACTTTGTTTCTTAATTAATTAAATCAACCCATGTTTTTTGATAGTAGAGTTCAGGCTACTAATATGTAAAGTTATTTTGGAATATCATTTTTATTTTATTATTGCTGTTTATATTCTTAGTCTTATTTTGTATTTCAGGGATTATAGCTTTTTTTTTTTTTCTGTAGCCTCTTGGATTATTGCTTCCTGTGTAAGGCACTTTAATAGACATGAGTTCTTTTAGCCTGTTATATAATGAAAAGTTTTCTATTTCTTTTACCCATGGTAGACAGCTTTTCTGGGTACAGTAGTCCAGGATAGCATCATTGATCTTTCAGAACTTGGAGTTCATTTCCAGAGCTCTTCTTGCTTTAAAGTTCACACTAAGATGTCAGTTACTGCCTGTTAAAATTGTAGCCATTCTGATATCTCACTGTGGTCTTGATTTCATCAAATGCTCTTCAGATTTATGCCAGAAACTAGAATGTTTTCTTCTATGAGATCAGTCATCTGCGACTGCATACTTTTAAACATACTGGCTTGCCTTTGCATGTGTGGTTCTTTTGCCAATTTGATTTTGAAAATGAGCCTCATTATATAGACATAGCTGGCTTAGAACTCCCTATGTAGACCATGTTGGCCTTGAACTCCCATCACAGAGATCTTCTTGCCTCTGCTCTAGGTTGCTGGGATTAAAGGTGTGCAGTACTGTAGCAGGCCTCTTTTGTGATTATTTAAGTGTGTCTTTAGTGCAAGCATAACAAACTTCTTCCTTCTGCCAATTTGCCTTGTATGTCGTTTAGCTTTGCATCACTCTAACAAATGTCTGCAATGCATCAACTTAAATGGAAGAAGTGTGTCCTTTTTAAATATTAATTAATTAATTTTATTACTTTTATTTATTTTTCTCAGTCCAGTTATTCCTGCTCCCCCACAGTTCCTCATCCCATTCCTCCTCCCTCCTGTCTCCAAGAGGATGTCCCCGCATCCTTGCCAGGCCTCCCCACTCCCTGAGGCCTCATGTCCTTCCGGGGTTAGGTGCATCTTCTCCCACTGAGGCCAGACCAGGAAGTCCTCTGCTGTATATGTACAGGGGCAGGGCGATGTTGGACCAGCTCATACATGCTGCCTGGTTGGTGACTCAGTGTGTGAGAGATCTCAGGAGTCCAGGTTATGTATTTTTGGACAGCATTGCTTTTCTTAATGCTGTCTACTGCTAAATATGTCCTGTTAGATCACATTGATCTTTGCATTAAGCTGCAATCTGCCAGCTTTCTCCACTATAAAGCTACTCTTTTATTCTTTTAAATGTTAACTGTTCTTTGGGGAAATTATTTGAGAGCACTTAACTACTTTAGTTTTATGCAATAGCAATTCTTGCAGCTGGCTGTACAACAGCGATCTTCTAGCTCAAATGCTACACAGTATTTATTAGTGGGTTATATTATAATTGGGAGGTACTTTCCCTCATCTCTGTTATTATCTGCAGTTTAGACTTCTGCTTTATTTTTTTATCCAGTGCATTTAAATTCAGAATTGTCATTATTTTTATTCTGACATTATCCAAGATTAAGACAAGAGCCTCATCTAGCTAACTGTAGAGTTTAGAATTTTTATGTCTTTCTCTAATTTTAGTCTAAACACACTTCTCCACTTTATTTGGATACAACAAACAAACAAACAAAGAACATACATATTTAGGACCATAAACTGTGATGACTTGAATTTCCTATACATGGTCACATGACAGCCATATCCAAACTGGCTAACATGGCCTTCATTCTTGGTTGTCTTCCTCCTTTGTCCCACAGTGAAAGACTTCCCAGGATCCTTCGTGCTTCCTTTTAACTCTTTCAGTTAAAACTCATCTCTAAGTTTTGTTTCCCTAAGAATAATTCACAAACAAGATCTAATTCTGTTTCTGAAGCCACACTGGCTGTGTGGAGACTTTAGACCACAGTACTAGATCTTGCATTCATGCACTGTAACAGCAGCGTTATGTCTGGTGCTGCATGAGAGTAATGAATAATGCTAATGTGTCCCACAGAGTTGTTCCTTGTCTTCTCCCTTCCAATATCGTTGACCTTATTTTTATTTTTGTTTTGTTGTTATTTTGTTTTTGCAGTGGTCATCTTTTAAAATGGAAATCAGATTTTTTTCATGCAATATATTCTGATTATATTTTCTCCAACCTCACTTTCTCCCAGACCCTCCTCCATTCCCTGTGACCCATAGGCACACTCTCTTTCTCTCTCTCTTTTTAGAAAACTAATGATGGGGCTGGTTAGATAATTCAGCAGATAAGAGCACTGACTGCTCTTCCAGGGGTCCTGAGTTTGATTCCCAGAAACCACATGGTGACTCATGACCATCTGGAATGGGATCCAATTCTGTCTTCTGCTATGCCTGAAGATAGCTACAGTGTACACATATAAAGAAAATAAATCAATCATTTTTTTTAAAAAGAAAGAAATTCATGACATTTAAAGAATAATAATAAAGTAAAGTAAAAATAAACAGGAGTAGTACAAAACAATCAGAAGAGCCAAAGAAAAAGCACAAAAACACATATAGACACAGAGACATCCACCCTTGCACTACAGAAACCCCACAAAAACAAAACCAGAAAACATGTTATATGTCATAGAACCTGAAAGGAAAAAGTATACCCTGAAAAAGTATTATATGACAAAGAACCTCCAAAATGGCAATGAGCTCATTTAATGCTGGCCATCTACTACTGGGTGTGGAGCCTGCTCTTAAGAGTGCTGTGTCTAAAGGGACCCTGATATAGCTGTCTTGTGTGAGGTCATGCCAGAGCCTGGCAAATACAGAAGTAGATGCTCACAGTCAGCTATAGGATGGAACACAGGGCCCCCAATGGAGGAGCTAGAGAAAGGAAAGGAGCTGAAGAGGTCTGCAACCCTATAGGTAGAACAACAATATGAACTAATCAGTACCCCCAGAGTTCATGTCTCTAGCTGCATATGTCGCAGAAGATGGCCTAGTTGGCCATCATTGGAAAGAGAGGCCCCTAGATCTTGTAAACTTTATATGCCCAGTACAGGGGAACGCCAGGGCCAAGAGGTGGGAGTGGGTGAGTAGGGGAGCAGGGCAGGGGGAGGATATAGGGAACTTTTGGGGATAGCATTTGAAATGTAAATAAAGAAAATATCTAATAAAATAAAACATTTTCCCAGGAAAAAAAAGAGTGCTGCGTCTACTCACTGATAAGTGGATATTAGCCCAGAAACACTTAGAATACCCGAGATACAATTTGTAAAACACATGAAATTTAAGAAGAAGGAAGACCAAAGTGTGGATACTTTGTTCCTTCTTAGAATGGGGAACAAAATACCCATGGAAGGAGTTACAGAGACAAAGTTCAGAGCAGATCCTGAAGGAATGACCATCCAGAGACTACCCCACTTGGGGATCCATCCCCTAAACAACCACCAAACCCAAACACTAGGCAGATGCCAACAAGAGCCTGCTGATAGGACCCTGACATAGCTGTTTCCTGTGAGGCTATGCCAGTGCCTGGCAAATACAGAAGTGGATGCTCACAGTCATCCATTGGATGGAGCACAAGGTACCCAATGAAGGAGTCAGAGAAAGTACCCAGGATGCTGAAGGAGTCTGAAGCCCCATAGGAGGAACATCAATATGAACTAACCAGTACCCCCAGAGCTCCTTGGATCTATACCACCACCAATCAAAGAAAACACATGGTAGAACTTGTGGCTCTAGCTGTATACGTAGCAGAGGATGGCCTAGTTGGTCATCAATTGGAGGAGAGACCCTTGGTCCTGTGAAGGCTCTATGCCCCAGTATAGGGGAATGCCAGGACCAGGAATGGGAGTGGGTGGGTTGGGGAGTAGGAGGATGGGGGAGGGGATAGGATATTTTTGGAGGGGAAATTAGGAAAGGGGATAATATTTGAAATGTAAATAAAGAAAATAGCTTAAGAAAAAAAAAGAGTGCTGTGTCTACCCAGTGAGACTACATTGGAGAAAATTCATTTTTCTTTTGTGGGACACTTAGAGATAGCATCTGGTTTAGGGATGGGCCTTTTTCTCCACTTCTTGTCTCAGCCCTGGGATAACATCTGGCTTCGATTTGTGCAGGCCCCAGGGATATTGCCAAAGCCTCTGTGAGTTTATATGGTAGTCATCTCTTTTTAGTCTAGCTGATCTTGTTTTATTGGTGTCCTCTGTCCCATTTGGTTCTTACTGTCTGTCCCCTCTTCTTCTGATAAAAGTTCATTGAGTCATGAAGGAATAGGTTTGAGGGAGACATCCTATTTAAGACTGAGTATTACAAGGTCTTTCACACCCTGCACTTGGTCCAGTTGTGGTTCTCTTTATTTACTCCAATATACTGAAAGAGGAAACTTCTCTGATGACACCTGATCCATAGACTGATTGGTGATTATAGAAGAAATTTCATTTCGAGCCATTTTATTTTTATATTCCTCTAGCAGAACAGTGATACTTGGTTTTCCCCTAGGTCCATGTGCTATCTTGTCTCAGATTCTTGGCCACTTGAGCTGTGTCAGGGATAGATGTCATTTCATGAATTTGAGCCTAATTCTAACTAGATAGTAGTTGGTTACTCTGACAAGCTTTGTTCTACTATTGTGCCAGCATATCTGTTGTGGGAACTATTAAAAAAGGAACCAGCACATTCCTGCTCTAGTGCCAGCAACCCTAAGCCTCGGTGGCCTGGCCAGTCATGCACTGGTGGGCAATAGCTGACCTGTTTTTATCTTGTGGAGGAGACTCTGATTCAGAACTCCACAATCTCTCCACTCAGCTTGCTAGGTTCCCACTGGCGGGTCATTACCCTGCCAACCTCGTGCTTCCAATGACCCACGACCTTTGTGGTGCATATCAGGCAAAGTCAAGGTTTGCTGTTGTACCTTTCTCTTTTGAATCCAGAGGAGATGCTGCATGAAGGAAAATGCGACACAAACTTAGTTCAAAAACAATGTTAACTCAATCTCTGGGCGCAACAATTAAACCTAATTTCGTAAGCCTTATTAAAATCTGATTCCTCTGGTGGCAAATCCTTGTGGATCTGCCATGATACTGGGAAACTCTAGCAGCTACATTTTACCCTCATGCTGTCCCCATTCCAAAAGGACTTAACTCTCTCCTGCTTCTTCTCTTCCTCTGTCCAACCTGGAAGTCCCACCACCTTCCCCCGTGATTGGCTCCTTCATCCATTAGGGGATTGGTTCACAAGAAGCCACCTGGTCCATCCACAACACATACCTTACAGGCAAGTCACCATTGTAGAAGAAAGAGTTTGTAGCCTGGCTGGCTTTTATCTTTTCTCCTTTGGTGCTGTGCAGAGTATTTTCCAGGAGCCTGAACACTAATCAATGGGAGTGATGGCTCTAGTTATGTACCAGCTGACCTTCTCCATGTTCAATGAGATATGCAGGTATTATCTTCAGCAATAAGTAAGGCTTTACCATTGATTTGTGGCAAGTAACTAATAGCCTTGACAATAGCCTGAGTTGTTTGGGGGTTTTCCTGGACCTCTTTCAGCCAACAACCCAATTAGATGTAACCCATTTCCAGAACTAGAGGTTTGATGGAAGATGTCTACTTGGGCCTTTGTCTCCCTATATCGGTTGGTGATTGCATTTAGATTTCGTTCATGTATGTATTTTATAAGTAGTTTCTATACAACTGCTAAAGGAGACCCTAGTTTTAACTGTCTCTCTTTGTTCTTCCTCCCTTACCCCCTCTTCCCTGTCCTTCCATGTTTGATCCTCTTTTCCCAGGACTCTTTCTACCACTGCTTTAGGAGATTTATAACTATCCATTCTGTTTTCTCTTCCTAGGTAGATCATTCCCTCTGCCTACTCCCTTACTCTATTGCTAACTACTGTAGTTATAGAGATTGTAGCCTGCTCATTAAAAGCTAATGTCTTAGTCAGGGTTTCTATTCCTTCACAAAGATCATGACCAAGAAGCAGTTGGAGAGGAAAGGGTTTATTCAGCTTATACTTTCCACATTGCTGTTGATCACCAAAGGAAGTCAGGACTGGGACTCAAGCAGGTCAGGAATCAGGAGCTGATACAGAGGCCATAGAGGGATGTTACTTACTGGCTTGCTTCCCCTGGCTTGCTCAACTTGCTCTCTTATAGAACCTAAGACTACCAGCCCAGGAATGGCACCTCCCACAATGGGCCCTCCCAGCCTAGATCACTAATTGAGAAAATGCCTTACAGCTGGATCTCATGGAGGCATTTCCTTACCTGAAGCTCCGTTCTCTGTGATAACTCCAGTTTATGTCACATTGACACACAACACCAGCCACTACAGCTAACATTCACATATAAGCAAATACATACTACATTTGTCTTTTGGGGTCTGAGTTACTCCACTCAGGATGATTATTTTCTTGCTCTATCCATTTACTGGTGATTTCACAATTGCATTTGTTAACTGCTGAGTAATATTTCATTGTGTAAATGTACCACTTAAAAAAATTCTTCCCTCGTATAATACATTCTGGCCATATTTTCCTCTCCTTCATCTCCTACCACTAGTGCCCTTTGTTTTCCCTCAGAAAAGATTAGGTTTCCTATGGATAACAATTGGACATGGCATAACAAGTTACAGTACGTCTAGGCACACACCCTTATATCTAGGCTGGACAAAGCCACCCAGTAGGAGGAAAGGGGTCCCAAATGCAGGTAAGTGTCGAAGACAGCTTCCATATAACCAACCATAACTTATATGCAAAGTTCCTAGGACAGCCCATGCAGGCCCTCTCATTGTTGCTTCATTCTCTGTAAGCCCCTATGAACCCTGCCTAACTGATTCTGTGCTCTTGACTTCTCTGGCTCCTATAATCTTTCTTCCCATCTTCCATGGTATTCCCTGACCTCTGCCTGATGTTTAACTGTGTACTGTATATTCTCCATCCATCCATTCATTCTTTTGTGTTTTTAAAGATTTTTCATATGTGAAAAAGTATGCATTTCTGGGCCTGTATGTGCTTCTTGTGCTTTTTATGTTTATTTATTTTTATTTTTATTTTTATTTGTTTAGTTCTATTCTTGTTTGTTTTTATTTTGTTACTTTTTAGATGTCTATTTGTATTCAAATGAAAGAGAGAATAAAGGATGTGGATTTGGACCACTGGGAGGATGGGAAGGATCCGGGAGATAAGTTGGGAGAGGAGAACTCTAGTTAAAATATATCAGGTGAAAAAAAAGAACTATTTTCAATAAAAATTGTAATTATAAAAATAAGAAAAGCAAGGTTACATTTCTTAGATGCTGACACAAAGTGGTGGCCTGGGGACATACTGCTTTATGCATTTCGGGTGAAATAATTTTAATTACCACTAAACAAATGCCTTTATGACCTAGAGATTTTTTTTGAGTCAAACAAGAAAGAAAATTGAGCACTAGAGGTCAGATACAGAAATGTCCTTCATCCTTGTAAATAAGGAATAGAATACTCTTATAGTCAACGAATACTATATATAAGGATAAAAGTCAAGACTGATTGTTCAACAGAATTGGCACAATTCACAGTCTACTAAATGAGAGGTTATTTAGCACATGTTTTCTGGTTGTATAATGTCAGGTGCAAAAGCGGGCAGATTGAATAGTGACTTTGGAGCTCAGATACTGTGGTAGTAGACTCTGACAGTGTCATGTAGATGGTACTTTTATTCTTACAGTGTAAATATGTGTTAAAAGACCACAGAAGCATGCTATAAAGATTAGTGCATTTCTGATGTGAATCTTATCGTCACTAGTAATTTTTGATTGAGTTGAACATTTGCTCACGAAGTGTGAAACATCATAATTTAGAAGTATAATTTTGGAGCAAGAGAGGTTTTGTTTAAAACTAAAACCCCAGAAAGCCACACACTCTGCTCATCTTTGTTTTGTGGCTTTCTGGGGTTTTAGTTTTAAACCCGGAATGTAAGGCTGGCTGGCGCTGGGAGGAGGTGAAGTGAGGCTGAAGAGGGAATCCTGAGAGGCATTTCTCCAAGAAGCCACAAGAGGATCTCCAAGCTAAGGCAGCCAACTGTGAGTCTCAGGCGTTCACACCTCCTGCCTAGAGGAGCTATAGCTGAGCCCTCAAACTGCAACAGACCTCCAGGTCTCCCCCCAAGCACTGTAGCTGTCCGAACAAGTGCTCTGCTTGCTATCAAGGTTTGTAGATCGATTCATAAGCCTTACTTAGGTCTTAGTATGAAGTACTAGTGCTTTTTTTTTTTTCTTCAGAATTTTCTTTCTTTTCTTTGCATCGCCTCCCTCCCCCGCAACTTCCCCTCCTGTTTATTTTCCTACAGAGGAAAAGAAAAGTGAATTTTGCTCACCCAAATGGAGCTGTTAAGTTTCTCAGGTGCCGAAGATAGGAAGTCTGGCCAGCAGCGAGGGTACGCAGTGCAGTGTGCATGCTCAGCAAAGCACCCCAGCCGGGTCAGTTTAGGCAACGGAGGAAAATCAAAGGCTAACAGCTGGTGCTTTGAAGATTCTTGACCTTGCATTTTGCTTTCATACTTATGTTCAGAAAGCTTGCTTTGAATACCTCATCCCTCCTGGTTCATTTAGCATAAAATATTTTTTTCCCAAGGCTGTACCATGGAGGCTTTCTACAGTAAAATATTCAGCTCTGTAAAACTGGCCCATTGTGTCCAATAAGTGGAGCAAAGCATTCCAAACTTCAGAAGAGGTCAGGTCGCACTCATTCATAATAATAGCACATCAAACCTATGCAGAAAAGGAAAGAATAAACCCTGCCAGCACAGGGCTGTACAAAGGTCTCACATCTATTCCACTGACAGGTTGTGATAAATACAGACACATATAATCCCAGGACACCTCTCATTATGCTGACATTTTACAAAGCCATCCAAATGCCAGTCTGTCTGTACTGTATAATAGATTGTAAACAACTCATGTTCTGAAAATAAAAATACAAAAAAAATGAGGAGAATATAGCATAACAGGAAGACTCCATGAGTGTCTGCCCTGCTTCGTGTTCTAAGAGACAGTGGACACAGTGACTAAGGGTGATTATGCAGATCTTAGCCTCGGGGGTGATATTTAACCTCCTGGGACTTTCCTCTACTTATGCAGTGGGATTATGCTGTGAAAATGTGAAAGAATCAACCACACTGACTCTTGGCTCCCATGGAACCATGCCTGACATTATTTTTACCTATGTTCCTGTAACTATGTCAAAAATGGAATCATGAAAGACTGCTACATTTACTCTTAGTTTTCTTACAGAATATTTTTAAAACTAAGGTGGTGATGACATGCAGGCAGCACTCCTGTAACTATGAATTCTTCTTCCTTGGGTTCAAACAAACTTGAATACTAATATTGTCTTTAAAAAGCATATCACTACCAGACAGTCATTTATCTTATTCCATAAACAATCATAACAAATACTTACATGACATTTATACATAGTAGGCATTACAAATAACCTAGAGATGCCTTAAACCATACTAGAGGTCTCTGAAAATCTTAATACATGTTCTGCGACAGATTTAGTATTCCCAGCAATCCTGGAAAACAGTCCTTGGAGTGGAAATTTGAGACATGATTGCATTTGTATAGAGACTCAAGATCATTCTGCACCATCCTTGGACTAGATTTTGTAGGGTTCTTTGTATGGTACAGAAATTAGAGATGAAGGAGAGTTTGATAGAAACTTCAAGAAGGAGGGTAGGTGTTGGCTGTCAGGAATCTCCATGGGACATAGGCATTCGGACTTACATAAGTGCACGTAAAGAAGGGTGATAGAAAATGTCCTGATTGGGGTGAGCTGGGTGAGGCAGGAAGAAGGCAGCACAATCCTTAGTTAAAAGCAATGCTGTTATCAGGAACAGTCTGTCTCCAGCCTCCCGCAGGCTCACAATTTTTACCTGAGAATCTAGAGACAAGGGAGGGAATTCCCAAGAGCTTCAACATGCTTCTCTTTCTATTTTATGAAAAAGCTTACTGTCAGTGTTTCTAAAATCCCTTCTCTTGGGGAGACAGGGGTATTGTCAACACCCTCCTCCTGGGCCCTAACAACAAAACAGTGTTCACCCCCACACAGTTCAGCCTGTGGACCTGGAGTTTATTGGCCATACCCTACAGAGGTAAGAGGTTGCTGACAGGATCTTGGGTGATCATAAAACAACTTCACTTAACATGGTTAATGGTCTCTTCATCTCCTTCCCCTAGGTTTGCCAAGCCTATGTATTTATTCTAGTACCTCCTTCCCCTAGACACAGGCTATTGGCAATGGGGGGGAAATTTGCAAAGAAATGACTGGGAGAAGTGTCTGGACAACAGGTAAGGATCCAGTGACCTTCCCAACCCCTCCTTCTGTGAAAGAAAGCCAGCAATCCACAGGCCCAAACTTGATAGATTCCTGCAAGCAGGCATAGCTACTTATAATGACGGTGGCAAATTGGGTGCAAGGGAAGTACTTTTTATATAAAGCAGCCAGTATTAACGAAATTGTGTCTATGATTAGTAGTTGAAAATGTATTTCTAAGTTTTTTTTTAATTATGGAAATAAAATTTCTATTTGTGTTGAAGTTAATACTTGCATGTCCAAAGATTAGCTTTCTATATGATCCTACAAATAAAAACAGGCAATTTCAGTTTGGAACATGAAAATAACGTCAGTCCCACCCAACAGGGTTCTTTGCTTTCTGGCTCTGGAGCCTTCTCTCTGGCCTTAAACATTTCACTTCTACTAATTACTGATAGTGTTTTAGTCTCTCTTTCTGCAAAAAGGGGACATTGTTGGGACTTCCCCAGCAAGCCACAGTTATGAGCACCAGGGGGAGTTCAGGTAAGCAAGCACCACCCTAGAGGAGATCGCCTTTTGGCAAACCATCTCACTTACTTGCAATGGCGTCCCTAAGAGAAGGCACACACGGGGGACAGGCAGGGTGGGTGCGCTGCAGTAAAACTACCAGTACCCATGACTCCATCGATGACACGGGCCAGTCCCCGGGCCCCTTCTGCGCCTCCTTGCGGGATCCCCAAGCTCTCCTTCCCACCCACCAGCCCCGCCCCCTTCCCGACCTCCCAACTCCGAGTCCATTCAAACCTCACTGCCTTCGCCTGGCATTGCCAAGCGTGTTAATTGGGGAAACTCCTCCCCGCCGCGGCCCGCGGGCACCACCAAGGCAACCGCGACCTCCCGCCAGGCTTCGGAGCGCAGCTGCCCCAGCTCAGAGCCCTGAGCCGGCCCTGGCGGTGGGGGGCTCGGACTGCGGGAGGAGGGCGCCCGGCCACCTGCTACCCCCCTTCCCCGCGCTGATCGCTCCCGAGAGCGGACGCACCCCAGCTCGTGTGCGCCCCGCAGAGCCGGACCGTCGGGGACGCGGCGCTCGGAGCAGACACCTGTCCCTCCTAGTCCGCAGAACCCTGGGCGCTGCAGCCCGTGGGAGTCTAGTAGGCGCCTGAGCAAGTAAAGACCAAGCCCTGCAGAGGCCTCGGACCCGCGCCTGGAGAGCCATGGCTGCAAAGCTGCTGCTTCTACTCTGCCTGTTCTCGGGCTTGCATGCTCGGTAAGTGGCTCCCAGGCGTTTCCAAGAGGCCGGCGGGGGCGGAAGGGCGGCGGGGGGCGCCGTCTGCCGGCCGCCAGTCCCAGGTGCGCGCCGTCCACTGGGCTGCAGGAGTGGGAAGGTTCCCGCACCTCAGCTCCTCACCTGTAGGTCTCCCCCAGGACCAGAGCCCAGCTCCAAGGCCTCCACAGCCCTCTGCAACCCGGTTTGTGTGGGGACTGTTTGGGTGATTATAGGATGTGGTGGTTTCAAGGGACTTGGGAAATCAAAATGATGAGGCAGTGGCCTTATCTTTCTCCTCATCAGTTACCCAAGGGCTTTCTGACATGCATTGGTTAACACTCTATCTGTTCCAGCACTGAAAAGAAACCTCCCGACCCAGGAATTCTGTTTTCTCAACCACCCTATATAGATTACAGAAGAGGTGATTGGCAAGAGGAAAGTGGAGGGGGGGCTGGGGCAGGTGGTCAGGAAGAGAGCCCTGCTTCTTCTCCAGGTCCTACACCACACACAAGCACCCCATCTCTATAAAAGAATCAGGTTGCGGTTCACATGGAAGCTTCTTCTTGAAGCTGTAAGAAATTACCTCACTGTGAATACCCCCAAACCAACACCAGTCAGCTAACAGAAGATGCACCCTGCAGACAGACAAGGGCTCAGAAGAAGAGCAGTGGCACCAGAAGGGTTAAAGCCTGTTGCCATAAACACAACTAGAGATGCTGACATGGTTTAATTCCATCTCCTAGATTGGTGCTCTGGTTAGCTCCAGCAGAACTACCCTGAGCTTTGGAAATTCCTGGTTGTTTCCCCAACCGTCACCCTAGGAATTGGAGGACACCCTATTCCCAGAACACACTTGTTTTGACATTTCTCGGGCTTAGAAAGCAGTTATCCCTGAGGGTCACAGGTCCGATCGCTGTCACAGGCTTTTATTTCATTCACATTTGTGAAATACCAGAACTAGGAAGACACCCTAATAACTCCCCCCAAAACTAAGAGAGAGAGAGAGAGAGAGAGAGAGAGAGAGAGAGAGAGAGAGAGAGAGAGATGCCCAAATTCTTACTCCAGCCAGAAAGTCCCGCCCCACCCTCCAGGACCTGTTCTTGCTGAATTGACACTGGAGACTTGAACGGGTCATTCAGGAAGCCAGAGGATCCCGAGACCTCTCCACCAAAGTTTCTTCTCTCCAGGGAGGGAGTTAGAAAGTGCAGTGGAAAGTGTCTTTTGAAGGAGATTGTGCCTGGAGGAACCTTAGTTTAGAGGCAGATACCACCAGAAAGGCTACAGTCACATCACTGAGTCCCTTGTCATGGCCATTAACTCAAAAATCTAGCTTGCAGTTCAGGGTTCAGTCAGTTATTCAGATTTAGAGTTGCCTTTTCTGAAGGAAAGCTGCCTCTTGTCCTCGTCATTATGTACGCTCCCAGAGAAGATGGAGCAATCTGGTTTCTGAAGATTCCCAAAGACACAAAATCTCCCAGGATCCTTTCCTTTCCAGCCAAGGTGCACATATAATGTTAATCTGTCCTCTGTTGAATTTTCAGTCTTGGTAATTATGATTGCAACTCGGTTGAAAAAGAACCCATTTTGTATTTATTGCTATATGTCTCACTTTTGAAGAATTTTTTTTTTTTTTTTTTTTTTTTTTTTTTTTTTTATAAAAATGGTTTTACAAACATGTGTTTGTTTTGTTTGGTCCATCCATCTTTCAATCTATTTGTTAGTTTNTTTTGTATTTATTGCTATATGTCTCACTTTTGAAGTTTTTTTTTTTTTTTTTTTTTTTTTTTTTTTTTAGAAATAAAAAAGGTTTTACAAACATGTAAGATAATTGAATGGTCCATCCATCTTTCAATCTATTTGTTAGTTTCTAGAGGATTCTCTTCAGCATTCAAGATGCCCAGCTGGTATGGATGCCTTGTAGATAGGTTCTGACAGGATGCTCTGTGGTTTTGCAGTGGGGGTGCCTGCCTACAACAGGGGGGTGCCCCCTGACACTCATGTCTGAGCTTGTTGCACAGGAAAATGCAGTGCTTCCTTTCAATGGTTACTGATTTGGGGGTTCAGGAGTTCTTTTTTGATACTGAAAACTCCTTTGAATGTTTTCTCTGGCATTCCGATGACGAGAAGGTGTAACGATTGACTGTCTGGGGAGTGAGCATTTGTTTGTTTTATTTTTAAGGAAAAGCTAATTGCAACAATGCTGTTTGGGATCCAGCAATCAGCAACAGAGTTCTCAGGAAGGTTATATATAACCCCATGTAGAATTTTGAAGAGAAAGGAAATTCCATTTCATCTCACCCTGAGGTGAGATTGGCTTTTCTCAGGGCATTGTGTAGGGCAAGGGTTCATCTTCTGGACTGGGAGAGGCACAGTGCTGGCAGCTGGGGAAAAGGCATCCTGTACCAGCAATAGAGCTGGGGTTTTGTGAAGGAGAGGTAGAGAACAGGTCTGAATCCCCTGCCTTCATCCCCAGTACTCCCACCTGCCCTAGCCACTAAGGAAGCAGCTTATGCAATTTCAGATAACACCTCTCACCACTAGAGGGAGAATGAGACTCCTTATAATCCCTGCCCTTGAAGTAGCCTGGTTTTCCGGATCTGTGCAGGAATATTAGGAGTATATATAGTTAACACGGGAGTGAGTATGTTGCCTGTGTACAGTTGACTGTTGGGGCAGGGAGGACTATGGAGCCGCAGACCTGCTGCTTCTGCACTGGTGGAGCAGAGGGTAGGAGAAGAGGAGACCTGGGGAAGAAAAGAAAGAGAAGGCAGGAGAGAGGCATGTAGCAGGGGACTGGGGAGGTCTAATTTCACTGGGACGAGCTACCTACCTATCTAATTCTACAGTCCTCAAGTGACTTTGCTTTGGAATAATTTGTTAGGTCCTAAAGGCAAAGTGTAGCTATCAGCTGTCCAAGTAATTCACCCTACCTCTTCTTGTTTTATTTTGCTTTGCAAGGTGATACAATTAACATTCCTGATATAGCTTCTAACTATGTAAAATACTTGAATATTTAAAAGTTCTATAATATCCTTTGTACAAGTACGGTTTTACAGGTAGTGAACTGCATTCTCCTTACCGGGTGAAAGGGGTATTAAATATCATAAACTCCTCTTTGTGGTGAATATTCAGCTTAGATAAAATCCACAACTGTTTTGGAATTTGTGGATGGCTTAATTTAATTTTCTAACCAGTCAGGTATTCATGAAATAGAATTCAGTTTAAGATCAGCTTAGGAGAAGCTTAATTGCAAAAGCAATTCTACAAGACTCATTATCAAGATCTCTCACACACATGGATAGCTGTTATTTCATGTCTATATTTACAGTTCCAAGTAGCTGTTGATTAGGAAAGCAGTTCTGAGCATGTACAGACATTTTCTTGCCCTTATTCCCTAACCAATACCTTGGAATAACCATTTACATAGCAGATGCGTTGAACTAGTCACATGGGAATGATTGGAAGCATTTGTGAACATCATGTATAAATAGAGCATCATTTTATGTGTAGTCTTCACCATCTTCAAATTTTCAACTATTCTGGGAGTTCTGTGAACAATCTTTAGTAAAGAAGAGACAGTAGTGCATGGATTTGGCTTTAGGCTGCTGGACTACTGTACGTCCTATCGGCCATAGCTTTTTAACACACCCAAGAGACTGGTGCAGACAAGAGCTGACATGTCCATATATGTTTATATATGCCTCTGAAGATTTGAGTGAAGATGAAAGACTGAACTTTAAAATGATTAGACTTTTCACTGATTCCTTGTTAACTTCAGAAAAGGGACATGCCTGAGGACAAGCCTCTTGGTGTGGAGCTGACATTTGACTCCTGTCTGGAAGTCAGAATGGAAATGAGCCTGGCCCCAGTCTGTCATTCCTCTCAGTATGGAACCCCCACAGCCTCTTTTTAGAGAAGTGACATTAAGGCACACACATAGACCAACTAGGGCAGGAGCTTTGTTTCTCAGGCTCTGCTAAGGTTCCCGCCTGCAGTGAAACATTGCTTCAAGGTAGAAAGAAACTCTTTTTTTGTTCTAAGCCCCAGGTGCTGGGACACAGAGAGCCCCATTCTCTGAGAAAACCAGCTGTTGGCTTGAGGTTTCTCCTCATCAGAGCCCCTGTAGGCATGAACCACTCTGTAGAGAGGGGGCTATGGGGCTTAGCAAACAGAAGGTCAGAGATGTTCAGCTCTCATTGGGATTCACTGAAATGCTCGCAGGCTTGAAGACACACTAGAAAATAGTTAATTCTTAAAGCCTGCTGAGAAAGAAATGAACCAGTTTTGGTGATCAAGGTGCGTAAATTGCCAGAGGACATTCCGCTGTCACCAACCAACACATCTCCTGGCTTTTCTCCCCCCATACTGAGTGCCAGCAAAGCAAGCCCCTCATAGTGTCCCCCAAAGTCCTGGCCACATGGAAAACACAGTCAGAGTCAGCTGTATTCAATGAGTCCATTCTGTAAAAGCTACTCCTGCTTCCCACAGTCTCAGTGGGACTTAGAAACAGCACTACCAAATACTCTGAAGGGTGTCTGATCTTGACAGGTTGGTGTTATGGTGAATATTATTTGAGGGTTTGTACCCCACCTTAGATCATTTAGTTCACCCAAAAAGACACAAAACCTTTATATTTATAATAAGCCTTAAAGCACTAGAGCTGGGCAGATGTCAACCTTCTGTTATTTTGTCTATTTCCCCATAAATACACCCCAAAATCACTTGTCATGTTCTATCTGGGCTGCTCCTACTCCAACTGGCTGGCCCTCATGGCCATGCACTCAGAATCCACCTACCCCATGTTGTGATCTTCCCTTCCCCTCCTCTCTTTCTCTCCCCATGGTCTCTGCTCAGACAAACCCAGCACAAGTTGGTAAAGATCTTTTATTTCCTGTCAGCCAGTTTGGCATCTGTTGACGCATAGGTCTTCCTCTGGTTTAATTTGGGTTGGGCTGTTCCGCTAACAGCAGTTGTATTCTTGCTATGGAATGTTTCCTAATTCTCATTTTACTTCTTTTAGTGTTACAGGTAACATGCATGACTAGGTGGAAGATCCCGGGGATTTTCTGCCCATTTTAGAAGCACGTGGAAGAAGGAAATGTAAAGAGTCTACTGGAGTGGTTACAATTTATGTGTCACATTGTGTTATAACTACAGGTCCAGGAGGGTGGAAGAAGATGAGAATGAAGACTCTCCATCAAACCAGAAGTGGGTCTTGGCACCCAAATCACAAGACACCGATGTAACGCTGATTCTCAACAAATTGTTGAGAGAATATGACAAAAAGCTGAGACCGGACATTGGAAGTAAGTGCCATTTGTTATTCCAATATAAAAGATGCTATGATAATCTATGCATTTAGGGCTTTCATATTAAATAATTATAAATTCCTAGTTGCTTACATAGTGCAACAAGGTCTTATGTATTTGTCACAGTTTGAAGTGAATGACAGCAAAGCCATGAGGTGGCCAAGTGTGGCTCTGTGTTCCCTGTCTTATCCTTAAGGCTTTGATTTCCATTTCTCGGCTAGTGTTCTGAGCTTGCTGCATAGGTTTAGACTTCATCAGCACACTCTCTTCATGGGAATGGAGATCCATGCTATCCCCTCTTTTACAAGTTGGAGGGTAAAACTTTATTTTACCTTTTTACTGCTGAATTGAGAGCTCCTTACTTGTCCTTTACTGTCTGTCAGATATGTAGCTTGTCTCCGTTCTCTCTGCAGGATCCTTCACAGGGAAGGTTTTAATATTGATGGAACCTGATTTATTGGCTCTCTTTTTATGGAGTCTCTCAGCACCCTTTCTACAGGCTGTGTTTGATAAGGTGCTCATTGGCTTGTCCCCTTTCCTGTGCCTTCAACACAAAGTCCCTCTAGTTTTCTAAGTCCAGGACTGCATTTTATCTGTAGCAGGATCTATAATTACCTTCATTCTAACTGGAATGAGATTTCAAAGTCTTGTGATTAAGGAAGGAGAATTTTAAAGGTGTGTATCCATCATGATACTGGATAAACCATGTTAAATTTTCTTGCTTCACTTCTTTTTGTATATCGTGATTAGAAGTGCCACAACTCTCCAACTTTCATCCTGCTTTCAAAACATTTCTTCAGTGTGCTGCCAGCAGAATATCTAGAGATAAAATAAACAACAACAAAACAAAACAAATGCAAAAGCAAACAAATGCTGGCTTGGATGTAGGAAAAAGAAACACTCACTGTTAGTGCAAGTACAACTGTTGCAATCAATGTGGAAATCAGCATGGAAGTTTTTCAGAAAGATGGAAAAATAGATCTGCCACATGATACAGCTGTACGACTCTTGCTTTTACAACCAAAGGACTCTCTCTCCTACTGTACAGATATTCACTGACCTTATATTCACAATAGCCAGGGAATAAAAACAGTCTTGCAACTGATGAAGAATAAAATTTGGTACATTTATTATTATTCATGTGTCAAAAATGAAATTATGAAAATTTCAGGTAAATAGATCCATAAATGTTCATCCTAAGTAATCCAGGTTTAGAAAGAAAAACACTTCATATTCTCTTTCATATGTGGATGGTAGCTTTGAATATTTAGATCAGTATGTTAAATTGTAGTAGCTACATACACCAGGAAACTAGTATTCCACCATGGTGGGTGAGGGGCAGATTTAAAGGAAAGGGATGAAAATGCAGTTTAGGTATAAAGGGGGTTCGGAGATCAATTAACTAAAAAGGGTTACCTGATTTGGAAGGTGGAAGGGTAGAGAAGCAGCAGGGAGTTTGGGGGAGGGTCAGTAACACTGAAGGTATTTGAAAAGGCTATCTAGAAACCTACTACTGAAAAACTCCCATGTATGTATCTATACATATAGTATGATGTATATGTATTATATACACACATAAAAGGAGATTAAATGGTTTTACCCTATAGTGGAGAATATTCCTAGAAACCATAGGCTATCAAATAAAAAAGCATGTTGCCAGGCATAGGTTATCTATTTTCTGTTTTCTTTTTTTTCTTTTTCTTTCTTTCTTTCTTTTTTGTCAATGGTTCCCACAGAACATCCTCATAGCATTGTAAGATATTGAAATTGCTTTTGTTACCCTGTAGAACTTAACGGTAAGACTTCTGCTGCAGACACCACATAGTTCAGTCATAGAATATGAAGAAATCAAGCTGCCACTTACATGGAAGCTTCATCCATACTGGCTAGATTTCACAGAGCTAGTACAACCTATGCATGTCATCAAGGAAGAAAAGTAATAAATCTTATACATATATGCAAATCCTGGAGTCTACAATCATGCCTGGCCTAGCAAGATATGAGGCACTAGTGGAACAAGTATTGTGTAGTAGCCAACAGCTTTCGGATTGGATATAAAGCCAGGTTGGAGTTTTATAAACCTTAATTTAAATTTAAAACAAGGTGGAATTCATGCCCTTTAACTGGGCCTAAAACCCATAACTGGCTATGTCATTGTGTTTGCTTAAATGAGAATGGTCCCGCTATGCTCATATATTTGAACGCATGATCTCAAGGTGGTGCTTGTTTGAGGAGGGCTAAGGTGTGGCCTTGCTGGAGAAAGTCTTGAAATTTGAAAGTTTCATGTCATAGTTGGGTTTGCTCTCTCTGTTTTGTGGTTGTGGACCAAGATGTAAGCTCTCAGTTGTTCATTTGATCTGCCATTGTACACGTAACCATCTGAAATCATAAACCAAATTAATACTTTATTTTACATGAGATGCCCATCATGTTGCCTTGGTCATGGTGTCTTATCATAGCAATAGAAAAGTAAAGAATACAGTCTTAGACACTAAGAGAGAACCTGTGGTCATGTATGTCACAGTCCTTAGGGGAGAGTATAACACTTTATTCTGCTAAATCAGTATAGTAGTTCTTATAACATATATATATATATATATATAGATAGATATAGAGAGATATAGATAACATATATATATATATATATATAGATAGATAGATAGAGAGAGAGAGAGAGAGAGAGAGAGAGAGAGAGAGAGAGAGAGAGAGAGAGAGAGGAGAGAGAGTAGTATATAAACTTCTCTATAAGAGCTCATCTTTACAATCATAGAATAGTTCATCTCTGACTCTCAGTGAAGATTCTTTTTGGAGTAGATAGAAATTAACACAGAGACTCAACTGGTCAGTGTGCACAGGATAAAAGAATATCCTGTTAGTGTGCTCAACTCTAAATGGGACATTTATGTCACACCTCTCCCCCAAGGCTCAGCGATCATCACAGAAGAGGGGATGGAAGAATTTAAGAGCCAGAGGTAATGGGTACATAGTGATAATGCCAGTACATGCATGAACTCAGAGCAGCCGTGACTGTATTCAAAAGACCTGCACACAGTTCAGCCAGCCCAAAATCCTAGCATGAATGACAGAGGGGTCCATCAAGTTCCACTCCTGACTGAGGAGTCATTGATATGGGGGAAGGAGTTAGTTTTGCTTGGGTATGTGGTTCCCGAGAGGCTCCATTTGATATCCTTGTAGCAATGTACATTCTGGCAGTACAATGTGGAACTTAGTAGTTTAAAATAGAGTACATAAAGTGAAAAGTGACTGGGGGCATGGGAGGAATTGGAAGAGAGCTGGGTATGGATTTCATCTAAACACATATGCAGGTATGAAGTTTGAAAAGAGTAAAAAAAAAAAAAAAAAGTTCATCAGCATGAACAAGGTCTAAATTACTGCGATACAAGTTCCCTGCACTGGGATCACTGAGTCTTCCAGTCTCCATTTGAAAAATCAGTAGTGGGACAAGCAATGAGGGCAAACAAATGACTGGGAGAAGTGTCTGGAAGTCAGATGAGGATTTCTACTGAGAAAGGGGATTTCAAAATGTTACTGACTTCCTCAGTGTTGATCAGAGCAAAAGCAAACTTGCTTTTCTGTGGAAGTTCAGTCTAGCTGGAACCTTCCATTCTGGCAGTACTTCTGTGGGGTGAGAGTTTTTTTTTTTTTTTTTTTAATTTTTGAGGAAGAAAGTGGGCATGTCTAGCTTCCAACACAGACCTCTACAGCCCTCCTGGGAAAGGTGAGGTGCTACTGTGTTCTTCATAGAAAGTTGGAGGCAACATATTCAGACACACACACACACACACACACACACACACACACCATGGTGTTTGAATGGGAAACAGAAAGATCTTATCCACCGGACATGCAAGCAAAATTCATACTTCTGCAGTTTATAATAGCTCCCTCCTTACCCATGGGAGTCATATTTCAAGGTCCTCAAGGGATGCCTTAAAGATATATGATATCTTCTTGTTCAACAGAGACTCTATGATAACCTGTGGTAGAGTTTACTTAATAGGGCAGTGTTAGAAATTTACTGTAGTAACTAATAAAATAGCAGCATGGCAACAATAACATATTGTACTACCCATTATGTAAACACACTCTCAAAATATATTACTGTGTGTTGTACTCACCTAATTTTATATTGTGGCGGATCACAGGAAACTGGAAACATACATAGCAAGAGGCTATAGGTTAGGGAAGGGTTCCTGCTGTATACATGAAGAGCTGTGAACTTTTCACAGAAGAGCCCTGTGCTTTTGGAGTGAAAGAATTGCACAGAACAGTGGAGTGCAAAGGGTCAATGCAGGATGTCCCTCTGTTGGTTTAGAGGCTGAAGTCCTGCTGTAGTGTTTCCCTAGACCTTGGGGTATAACACTGTCCCGATAAAAGTCACCATCCCTGAAATGTCCTGGGATGCATCTTCTTGTCACAGCTGAATGCTAAACAACACCCGATTAGTAAACTCCAGCAACTTGCTGATACTCTGGTATAAGGGGGGTTACCTGCCTAAGAGCAGATTTCCTGGGAAGATATTGTATATGTATTTTCTTTCCTGGCTTAGAGGGGTTCTGATTCAAAAGCCAATTTCTCATAAAAATTGGAATTACTTTTCTGTTGTTATGGCTCCATTCAAGTCTACTGTATTTTATCTGTGGTAGCCATTGCCAGTTCAGTTGAGATACCACAGACGTGTTTCCCCTTAGTTTAATGGAATACTCAGTTGCTCACCCACTTTCCCTTAAGTCCCCTCCCAGTTCCTCATTATGTTCTGAGTTCTCCTACAAAGCCTGACCTGGCCAGCTACAGAGCAGTATAGACCTGCCCATATTTGTGCTGTTGGTGAAGGAAGGGGTAGGGTCTCTGAATAGCCCTGGAGAGGAGCTATAGGCATTCCCAAGTAAATTAAACCTGTTGGATTGGAAACTCTTGAAATTTTTATTCTGCTTCTAAGGTGAAGTCTAAGACCTTGGGAAATATACAAAAGGCATGACCTTACCTGCCCCCTACCTGCCCCAGCATTTCTATTGCATTCTGTGTCACATGCTCAGGAACACTGGCTCACCTGGCTTCCTTATTTGGACTCTGCTGCTGCTCCCTTAGTTGTGCTCTCAGGCTTCTGTACTGAGATCAACTGCACTTCCTCCCATACCTAATCTTACCTCCTGTGATGATAGATCATGCTCCCCTCTCACCTTCCCAGTGGAGTGGATCAAGAGTCCCTTCTGAGTTTTCATGGCATTCAATTTTATGTGTAGTTGCAGAATTTCTAAGAGCTACCTGATGAGGGCAAGCTGTAGTATTACCATGATGCCCTCTCTAAAGTATTATTACACACTTTCCCCATTGTACCTGAAAGTTGATATTTTCTATCTCTCTCTTTTTTTTAAAGATTTATTTATTTATTATATGTAAGTACACTGTAGCTGTCTTCAGACACTCCAGAAGAGGGAGTCAGATCTTGTTACGGATGGTTATG
>NC_034590.1:29352305-29362584 GCF_900095145.1 Mus pahari | reverse complement strand
AGCTGTACTTAGAGCTCTGAACAAGCGTTAGTGTTAGGGTTAGGGTTAGGGTTAGGGAAGGGAAGGGAAGGGAAGGGAAGGGAAGGAAAGGAAAGGAAAGGAAAGGAAAGGAAAGGAAAGGAAAGGAAAGGAAAGGAAAGAAGAAGGGAGGAGGGAAGAAGTCAGTTTGTCCCACCCAGGGGTTTTGCAACCTGCAGTCCATCCTCACACATGCAGGCTCACTTCTCCCAGGCCTTCCAATTCTAAAAGTACTCAGAGTTTTACATCCCCTGCTCTGTACAAAGCTAAGAGTCTCAGGTTGGCCAGCACAGATTTACAATATAGAATCACAGTGGAATCTTCCTGGCCTTGGCATGAACCTTCACAGGACTAAGGGCCTCTTCTCCCATTGATGAGCGATTAGGCCATCCTCTGCTACATATGCAGCTAAAGCCATGAGTCTTTTGGATGCCAACAAGGGCATGCTGACAGGAGCTTGATATAGTTGTCTCCTGAAAGGCTCTGCCAGTGCCTGACTAATACAGAAGTGAATGCTTACAGCCATCCATTGGACTGAGCACAGGGTTCCCAATTGAGGAGCTAGAGAAAGGACCCAAGAAGCTGAATGGGTTTGCAGCCCCATAAGAGGAACAACAATATGAACTAACCAGTACCCCCAGAACTCCCTGGGACTAAACCACCAACCAAAGAAAACACATGGTATTTTCTCAGTGCCCACACTCTACAGCTCCAACACCCAACATGCTAAACTCTCCCCAACTTTGTTGTCAGTGATAAAGAGATGAAGATCTGCTTATGTGGCAGTGTCCTTTTGATTACTTTCCATGTCACAAATTGTAATCATTATATTAGCATCTATAGTTCATAGCTATTCTCTCTATTAAATTATTAATTATGGTTTTAGTTTCTGGGTAACCATCCATCATTTTAAGTAATGCTAAATCCATGGCCTGTGTCAATCTAGGGCCATATAGAATGACATTTTCTGGGAAGGAGGTCTAGTCCTTTGAGTCAGGAAGGGCTACATTAAGGTGAACTTTTCAACAATATAATTGTGGAAAAGAAGGAAATAACCAAAGCAAATTTATCTTAAGGGTTTCAATAAGTTTGAACATTTCTCAGAGTATAGATTATTAGAGTCAGCAATGATGTTACCGATAGAGCCAATACCATTACAGTCATGCTGATAAAGACGAAGTCGTGTTTTGTTACATTATATGATGAGATAGGTGATGGGTGGAAATGACCACAAACACATTTAATCTAGATCTTCTCTTAGGCAGGTTCATGGAGAGACAGTCCACTGCTGTGTTCCTCATCTGCAGGAATTTACCTATCTTTCTCTGAATTTTCTGAAGCATGTTTTCCCCAAATCATTACAAGTTATAAATGTGATATGGAAAGCAGCTGGATGCCTGAGTGAAGAGTAGGGTATGTTATTGTAGGAATCCAGAAAATGGAGCAGATATATCAGTGTCCTCCCTGGATACCTTGCCATACACCAACAGTTTGCATATCTATGGATGTTTGATACCTGTATGACTGGATGTTCAAATCAAATTCATTATGTCTTTCTACTCAAACCCTGATAAGTTTTTGTATTGAAAATCCTTTCTGTGCATCTTTGGAACACACAGTACCGCACTGGTATGTGTGTGTGGACAGTGGAATAAAAGCTTCTCTCTTCCTCTAACTTAGTGCCTGATGGCCACTCCTCCACCTGCTCACCGTGTCCCCAGCCTCTGCTAATCACTGTGTTACTCTTGTTTCTATAGCTAAATTAAGATTTTTTTTTTTAGATCTCAAATATGAGTGACATATGGTTTTTAAGACATTTCTTTCATGTATCTCTTTGGTTCCTTCAGTTAGAATTACTAAGAACCTTTGAGCTACCTTAGAACATTGAGATAAATGTTAGAGACTCACTGACCAAGAAGTGAGCTCTCAGCAAGCAAAGTGTGTTAGCAGTGGGAAGCAGAGAGTAACCTCCAACCCCCCCCTTTGTTTTTTCAGTGGTCCTGCTTTGCATGTTCCACAACACTATGCTGAGAGAATCAGATGGGAAAATAGAATTTGAGAGAACGTGAAATGTCTATGAAGGGCTTCACAAAAACCTCAATGATTATAAAATTTTGTATTGATAGCAAATAGAATAGCCCTTATCTTTATCCTATCTCAAGAAAAATAAGAGACACTGGAGGTGTGATGCAGTAGTAGAATCCTTGCTCAAAGTACATTTGATCTCCAGTTCAAAATCAGTGATTAAGGGACAGGGTAGAAAGAGACACTGTTTCAGTCTAAAAGAATGAAGAGCAAATGTCAAAGTGCCCATCCTTTTAGCCAAGGAAGAAGAAGTAGGGAGTTGGAAGTAGGTCCCTAGATCACTGTGTACTGCTGATCTACAATCTAGCCTCCCCTGGAAACTGCACGACCAAATTGAATTAGTGTTTTGTTTTTAACACACCAGGAAACCCTGTCTGCCTCACCTTTTCTTAACTCAGATAGACCTTCCCTACGATCCACAGCCGACTGTACATGCGGCCATGCTGTCACTTCCCAGCAATTACTGTATATCCAGAAAATAATTCAAATGAATTCACTCCAGTCTCAGAACAGATGTAGGAGGAGAGGAAACAGACATTCTTAATTGCTGTGCTCGAAGTGAGAGCTATTACTGTAGAGTTAGTTAACTGATTCTCCCACAAATTTAATTCAAATGTATAAGGGAGGTGGAGAGCAAATCTGGTAGAGAAATTATACCTGTCATCTCCTGAGAGACTAATTAGACATCTCAAAGCCACCAGGTTAAGTCTCCCTGGTGCTTTTTAGCAGGTTACCTTCTGGAGTATTCCTCCTGTTTGGGGGGAAAGGTTCTTCACACATTTCTGAGCAGTTTGGACCTATTTGCATCCTTCCCTGCTTAAATGGCCTCTGTGTAAGACAGGGCTACCTTAGAAGTTCAATTCATGAGTAATTTGGGGTAGGGTGTATGCTTTTCTTATAGGAAATGTGTAATGAAGCCTCATTGTATAAGCAATTTAGTGTTTCTTAAAAATATGATTTGGTAAATTACTCAAGTCACATGTTCCTAAATATAATCTTGTGCCTGGACCTCATTTGAATAATCAGTACAGCTCATAGAATAAAAATGATTTGTTTCTTATGTTTATTCATCACTACTTCAGAAATTGAACAAAATAGCTGCATCTGGATTAGCATGTTTGAGTGAGAAGGGCTCCTCTCTCAGAGGATGGGCATTTCTACTGCTTACCAACAGACACTTAGAGAGACCCCTGTAGGCTTCTGTCTCTAAGTGACATAATTAAGTCTACATCCAAGAATCTAGGTTATTACTGGCCTCTGCCAGCCAACACAAAGTGGCAGGTGTCCCATATCCCCTCTTTCCAGACCCACGTTGTTGTGGCTTCCATTTCAGCATGGCTTCTGAGAGCCAGCAGAGAGTCCTCAGACAGCTGTTCCAGCTGACTACTTTGGCTTATCCCCAGGTCTCTGCTTCTGACTGAATCTCATCATTGTGGAGCTAACATCTGGCTCATGGTACCTTGCAGCTCCTTCTGCTCAAAGACTGTACCCCTGGATAAGGTGGTGGTCCTACTCTTGCATGTGAGGCAATAGTTAGACATATACCCTGCTGAATGAGAACATTGAATGTCCAGGGTATTCTAAAAGAGAGTAGTCCAGCAATTCTTAGAGTGGCATTGCATCAGACCTGCATAGATAATGTTTCAGAACACAAAATCTAAGGCAATATAAATACAGAGGTAGATGCTTTCAGCCAGTCATTGGACTGAGCACAAGGTCCCCAATGGAGGAGCTAGAGAAAGGACTGAAGGAGCTGAAGGAGCTTACAGCCCCATCGGAGGAACAACAATATGAACCAACCAGTGCCCCCAGAGATCCCAAGGACTAAACCACCAACCAAAGAGAACACATGGAGGGACCCATGACACCAGCTGCATAGGTAGCAGAGAGTAGCCTTGTTGGATATCAGTGGGAGGAATGGCCCTTGGTCCTGAGAGGGCTCAATGCCCCAGTGTAGGGGAATGCCAGGACAGGGAAGCAGAAGTGGGTGGGTTTGTGAGCAACGGACGGGGGGATGGGTAAGGGAGTTTTCAGAGGGGAAAACAGGAAAGGGGATAACATTTAAAATGCAAATAAAGAAAACATCTAATAAAAAAGAAAAAACCGAAAAAAGAAAACAAACAAACAAAAAACAAAAACTAAGGTTGGACCTTGAAAGGATGGAATGTGTGCTACATCAGTTTTCTACCTCACTGTGTTTGCATTATTGCATTTCTTCAATTTATTTTTGGGTGTTAATTTACTTTTTCTTTTCAAGTGTTTTAGTAGGGGTATTGATCCCTGTTCTAATCTTAGTGCCCAGCCTTACAAGATTCTCCTGAGTTTCCCTCTATCAAGGCTTCTTTTATTTCTGTGTGTTTCTTTCATTACGTTCACAAAGTTCTTTCTACTTGATTTCAAATTTGACTCCTTTTCCAAATATTTGAGATGGTTCTAGTAGGTGTCTTTCTGGTGTCTTTTTGACTTCTAATTTAATTATACTCAGAGGTCAGAGGACGTACTCTCAACTGTTCAACGCCTGTGAAGTGTATTGAGATATATTTCACAGTGTTGACCTGGCCTATCTTGGTGTACATTCAGAAAGAAAGCTTGTTCTGCTGTTATTTTAAAGTGTTCCATAAATGGGAGCAGCGAGAATGTGGATTAGTTGGAGCCGTGACGTAATCCAGCTGGTCTGAGTGCCGGGAAAGCGAAGGGCTGAAACAAGCCTCGTGTGCAGAGGAAGCAGCATCCCTCTGCCTCCAGCTCTCAGCTCTTGGCCATTCCTGCCCTACTGGGTGACCTCAGTGCTTTGTAGAGTGAGGGGGTGGTGGAAATAGTGCTTTCTGATATGATACTGTTGGAAATGGGTAAGATAATTCAGGACAAGGCACTCAGTTCAAACCCCTGGCACTGATTATGTGGTTCCTTAGTAGTTCGTGGCCATTGGTCATTCCTGGGGACAGTGAAGACTTGATTCCATCTCTATGAATGTGTAAAACCTGAGTTTCATCACCAAAAACAAAGTATCTGTGTTTCCCAGGCACATGTATCTATAGTAAGTGGAGATCTGGTTGTATTTTTCACCGTTCTTGCTATGATCATGGTGAGCACCTTATGTAGAGTTTTTATTACCGTATATTAGTTGTGGAACAATGACGTTCTCTGTTTTCACATATGTGCGTCCATCATCTTCCCCTCCTCTCATGCTCTCTTCCCTTCTCAATGCCTGTTGCTGATCTCTTCCTCAGAGACATTCTTATTTACTTTCACTCATACATATATTCATCCTCTAGTTTAGGGGAAATACGGTATTTGTCATTCTTGTCTTTCGGAGTGTACTTGTTTGAATGAGATACCCCTCATAGAGTTTGGTATTTGAACACTTAATTCTGAGTTGGTGGTGCTTTGGGGAGAGGCTTATGGGACATATAACCTTACTGGAGGAAGTATGACACTGGGGGGCGGGCAGGCTTTGGAGTTTTAAAGCATGCACCATTCCTACTGTGCTCTCCTCCTTATGCTTTAGGATGTGAGCTTTCGGCTTGCTGCTCCAGCTGCCACTCATAATTGCTGCCATACACACTTCCCCATCATGATGATGGTGGACATTTATCCCTGTGAAACAGTAAGCCCAAAATAAACCCTTCCTTCTTTCTATAAGGCGCCTTGGTCATGGTGTTTCATCAAAGCAATAGAAAAGTACCTAGTACAGCAAGCCTGGCTCCTTTCACTTAACATGCTCTGAATGTAGTTGCATGTATTTCCATGCCAAGGACATAGACTCATTCTTTACAGCTGGAAAAAATCTGTTGTTTAAATACACTGCATTTTCCTTATCCATTTTTCCATTGGTAGACATCCAGGGTGAGCCCATTTCACTGTTATTGTGTATAGAGCAGCTGTAAACACAGATGTGCAAGTACTTCTGTGGTACACTATCTAGTCCTTTGGGTGTGTACTCAGGAGTAGCACAGCTGGATCAAACATAAAGTCCTTTATAATTTTCCATGAGCTTCCATACTGATTTCCACAATGGCTGTGCTAATTCACCCTACCAGTTGTGATTAAGAATGCCAGTTTTTCTTCCCATATGAGGATCTCCAGGGTAGGTATCACGCTGTGAGGGAAGTTTCTTCTGATTTCTCTTGTTTCATCACCTGCAAGGTACCTGGCCCTGATGTCAGCTTTGGAGGTTACTCAGAGGCCCATGCCACAATCCTTGTCCTGGAGTGTTTGTTGTACAGGACGAAGACAGAGGGGAGAGGGGGATAGTTCACCATTGTAAGGAAGATAAAACCTGACAGGGTGTGTGTGTGTGTGTGTGTGTGTGTGTGTGTGTGTGTGTGTATGTGTGTGTGTGTGTGTGTGTATGTGTGTGTGTGTGTGTGTGTGTGTGTGTGTGTGAGAGAGAGAGAGAGAGAGAGAGAGAGATTTGGGTGCAGGGGCAGAGGAGACATCTGGGTACCCTGTTCTTCTGGAATTCATTGGAAACCCTGAGTTTGAGAGCAAACTGTCCTCTTTGGCCTCATCTAGCCCTGCCTGTCCTGCTGTCTAAAATTTAGCCTGTAAAATGTTTTTCATCTGTCCTTACCCCTGCAGTTGTCCAGTCTTTGTTCATTTCTACTGCTGCTTCTGTACAAGTTAACTTCTTTGAGATTTGAACTCTAGACTTCTTTAGGAACACCTTCGCTGAGTTCTAGGTAAGCCTGGGTTCCTCATACTCGAGCCACTTTCATCACAACCAGGTGCCTCTGGTTGATCTTCTTCTTCCCATCTGTCATCCTACCAGCACATGGACCCCGAGTATTCTAGGACAAGGCCTGTGCTGATTCCCTTAAAGAAATATGTCTGGACAAAGGATTCACATCCAGAATGCATAAATAACTAAAAATAAGAAGTCAAAAAAGCAAGTGGTCTGTTTAAAAAAGAGGTTGCATATCTGAAAAGTTTTCAAATGAAGAAATAAAATAACTGAGAAGTGTTTCAAAATGTGTACACCATCCTTACCAATCAAGGAATGCAAATTAAAATAAATCTAAGATTTCCTTTTATCCCAGTCTGAATATCAAAGATCAAGTGATCTCAAACGCTGGTGGGAATGTGGGGCAAAAGGAACTTTCATTTACTGTTGGTGGGATTAAAAACTGGGGCAGCCACTATGGAGATTGTTGTGGACAATTCTCAAAAGGCCAAACATAAATCTATCATATAATCCAGCTATAAGTCTCCTTGACATATGCAAAAAGACTTGACATCCTATTTCACAGACACTTCCTCAGCCATGTTCATTGCTGCTTTATTCACAATAGCTAGAAAATTGCAACAACCTAAATATCCTTCAATTGCCAAATGGATAATGAAAAAGCGGTACATCTACACTGTGGAATGCTATTCAGCTGTGGTGGAAAATAACTCATGAGATCTTCAGCTAAAAGTACAGAACTATAAGGCTCTACATCAAGTGAGGCAACCCAAATCCAGGAGGACGAATGCAGTGTGGTCTCTCTTGTCTGTGGTTCTTAGCTCCAAACCTTTAGGTTCAACCTGGAGCAACTGCAGAAAGGAAGGAAATAAAAAGCTCCCATGGGGGAATAGAAGTGATTGGAAGAGGGAAATGAGGAGGGGAAGCCAACTGGCAAGAGGTGAGAAAGCAGATACAAGAGGAGAGGGAGGAGGGATTTCTGGGGGAAAAAGTCATAAGGAATTTTATTATTTATCTCTTTAAAATTTCATGTAGTACAGATATACATTTTGAATGAAATCACTTCACCTGGGCTGCTAATGCTTCCCGAGAGCCATAGACTGTCTTTAAAAATAAACAAACAAACGCAAAAACAAAACTCAAAAAACCAATGCCAGGCATGAGAAACCTCCTTAACTTATAGGTCAGGGATGTTCAAAAGACTCCTCAAACAGTATAGGCTATTGTTGTTACCCTTAATTGCTTCTCAGATGGTAAAAGCAAATCCACCTGGCTGAAAACAATAACATTTAGACAGAAGAGCTAAAAGATCCAACCTGGATCTGTCTCGACTGGAAAGTGCTCTACAGGCTTCCATGGGGAGAAATATACAACCAATGGTTCTACATAGCTGTAACACCTCTGAACCTTGATGATCATCATGGCATGATAGCCCTAAGGGTGCAATATGGCACTTGAATCTCAGCTATACGATTGAATTTAAGGGCCACTCAGAAGGAGGGAAATCATTCCTGGTACTGTATACCTAGCCATCTACCATGTTGACATCATGAATATAATCTGACAACTGACTACTGCCACTTTACTAAACCAGCATAATTCCTAACTGTATTCTAAATGTTTGCGTTTATGTCACAGATAAGTGTAGCTTACAGCCCTCACCAATGCCGCTTCTTTGTGCAATAAACAGAGACTATTTCTGAAAACTACAACTTGTCAATGTGTAGAGAAAATGTGATCATGGGGTACCCAACCATAATTGATATATCTATGGTACAAAATCTGCTCATGGAGTTTCATGGAAGATGGGGTGGACAGATTACAAGAGTCTGAGGACCAGCAAAGCTGTTGTGAAATTATGTCTACAGGAAATGACAGGAAGGCTTCACCCATGATACTTCAACAGCATGGCTGTCTAACCAACCCCTGAGGAAGAACAATATCAGTAGACATGCTAATATGGAAGAGAGGAATCTCATGGGTTCTTACATATGGACAAAGAATTGCAGGCAACTAAGGAATGCTCAGGGTGCTAAGAGAGGGAGAAAGTCTTTCCCAGGGATAAGCTCCCTACTTGGTTGTCCAAAACAAAGTGTTTAGCCCCCAAATCAATCTATCTATCTATCTATCTATCTATCTATCTATCTATCTATCTATCTATCTATCTGAAACACTAAATGGGCTGAATAGGTTATGTGTACCTGCATGTAAGCATGTGTGTGTGCTTATATGTGTGTGTGTGTGTGTGTGTGTGTAGCAATAACTAAAGAAAAGAAATTATGAGTTCGAGAAGGAGCAGAAAGGATACACAATACACTAGAAAGATAGTAGGGAAGAACAGAAAAACAGAAATGATATAATTTTAATTAAAAAAATTAAAAAGAGAAAAGGACATGAGCCTCTAGAAGGTGACTACACAGTCCAAAGTGTTTCTGTAAGACAAAAAGGTTTACGTCTACAGAAAGGTCTATATAGCTCTGCCAAATCAGGCAAAGAAACACATTTAGCAAGAGTCCTGATAGACATCTATTCCTGACACAAAGTTGTCAACATGCCTCTTCCCGGACGGTCAGAGCAAGGCTCCATTTTGATGAGATTGCCTGGCTTAAGGCAGTGCAGTTATGAGTCAAGTGCAGCTCTGGAGAACAGGATGCGACCTTGGGCAGAGAGTAACCTTGAGTGCATACTTGGATCTTAGAAAAAAATGCTGACTTGGGGAGGACTGTTTGACAGATGGCCTCTTTAAAGATCGATCAAAGTTCCTTTGTCCCATTTAGCTCTTTGACAGAAAAGACAGTGCATTTCATTTACATTTCCTACACCCTCCTCCTGCCCTGGCACAAGGAGGTAACTTCTATTACAACATGCTTGTTTCAGCATAACACTCCTATTGCGCCCCGAGTGGTGACCCTCCTCCAGTAGACAAAAAGGTCTATGTTTAGAAAATGAGTCCCTCACTCTCCAGGGTCAGAGTTAGGCCTGCAGCTAGCTCCCAGCTTCCCAGAGAGCCCATGGATGACTGCTTCCTTTCTCACTGTGCCCTCCTGGGCTCTCTGAGAAGTTTGTGGATTCCGAGTTCAGGTGAACATGAAAAACACTGGTTGTTTTGTTTGTTTGTTCTTTTGATTTTTTGACTTTGTTTGCATGAGTTTGCAGAGCTAGGAAGTTTGCCTGGATCCTGGTAGTGATGACTCTTCATCCACTGGCTTCCACATCCAATATTTCTACAAATCCCATGGGAGAGATTATCTGAGTATCTGAACCCAGAAAGGGTAGGTGCTTGTCTTAGTCAGGGTTTCTATTCCTGCACAAACATCATGACCAAGAAGCAAGTTGGGGAGGAAAGGGTTTATTCAGCTTACATTTCCATACCGCAGCTGATCACCAAAGGATGTAGGACTGGAACTCAAGCAGGTCAGAAAGCAGGAGCTGATGCAGAAGCCATGGAGGGATGTTCTTTACTGGCTTGCCTCCCCTGGCTTGCTCAGCCTG